>NW_012267275.1:2911391-3081886 GCF_000151885.1 Dipodomys ordii | reverse complement strand
TCTCTTCTTCTTCTCCTCCTGCTTTCTTCCTCCCTTTTTTGTCCTTCCTTCCTTGCCTTGTTTGTTCTTAGAGAGGCATTACATGATCCTATCTAGGGAAGCTCTGCATAACACAAAAACCAGTATTATTCAAATAATCAATGCATGATGTTTCAAAATCTTACATTAGTAAAAGAGCCCTTCAATAAGCAAGATGAACCAACACATTTTAATGTAATTGAGTATAAAACATGTATTGATAAGGTTTACAAATTACAACTACCCTTTAAGAAACTACTACTTGTTAAATTCTGATGTATGATCAAAGATTATTCAGAATTATCTGGAAAGACTATTAAAATACTCCTTCACTTTAAAACTACTTATCTGTATTAGGCCGAATTTCCTTTTTATATTTCAATCAAAGCAATGTACTGCAACAGATTATATTCAGAAGCAGATATAAGAAACCAGATGGCTCCTATAAAATTAGATATTAAAGAGATTTGCAAAAAAATGAAATCAATTATCACTCAGCTTGCTGTATTTTTTGTTTTGGAAAAAAACAGCTTCTTCTGATAGCAAATACTATAGCTATTTTTAAATAAATTGTTATTAGTCTATTGATGTCAAAAAATTACCTCACTATCTAGTAGCTTAATGTAGTAAAAATTATCTTACTGTTTTGGTACGTCAGGAATTCCAGTACAGCTTAGTTGGAAATCTTTAACTCAGGACCACAAAATCAGTAACCAAAATATCAGAAGAGCAGCAGTCATGTAGGGCTGTATAAGGGAGGCAAAGGGTGAGCCTCTAAGCTCACTTTTGTGGCCTTTGACAAGAAACTCAGTCCTCCTTGTTATTGGCAGAAACATTATTCTTGCCACACAAATAGTAACACATAACAGAGAAGCTGGATTCACTGAGAAAGAACAGAAAGACAGACGGAGACACAGACTGAGACACAGGGACACAGTCTGAAGATCTGATCTCAAAAGTAATATGTCATCATTTCTGCGACAGTCCAGTTTTTGAATGGAGTCAGTAATACAGCTCATATTCAAGAAAAAGGGGTTACTCAGGGCATGAACTACAGAAGGCAGGTAAAGGGTAACTCTAGACTGCCTATATATGAATTAATAAATACTTAACAAATTTCTTGTTTTAATTTCTAATATGGTAATTATCAATAAACATAATTCACATAAGCATAAGCTATATTGTGTCTCAATAATATATAAGAATGTAAACAGGTTTTTTTAAAATTTTTTAATTGGTATTGTAACAGTGATGTACAGAGGGGTTACAGTTACACAAGTCAGATAAAGGATGTGAACAGGTTTTTAAAGACTGAAAAGTTTGAAAACTACTGTTCAAGAAATATGGATGTTATCTTTCTACATAGTAAAGGTGCAGAATTTTATCAGGACTTGATAAATTGTGTTTTGCTTCTTTATTTTTTGCTTTCTGTCTTGACGCTTGAACTCAGTGTCTAACCACTCTTCCCAAGCTTTTTTGCTCAGGGTAGTTCTCTACTGCTTGAGCCATAGTTCCACATCCTTTGGTGATTCATTGAAGATAAAGAGTCTCATGGACTTTCATGCCCAAGTTGGCTTTGAACTACCATGCTCATATCTCAGCCTCTTGAGTAACCAGGATTATAGATGTTAGCCACTGGTGCTCAGCTCTAGATCTTATTTTTATCATTGCTTATAACTTTATCTCTTTCCCCCAACAGTATTTATGATTGTATTATAAAGTACAGAAATATAGTAGCCTTTGTCAGCTGTATACATTAGAACTTTAAGCACTGCATATAGTGTATATTTATTATATATCTAAGAATACATCATTAAAATTTTAATAATGCTTATCCAACATGTTAAATGCTTAGCTTGTTAGTGTTAAATAACTGGTGGTTTATTCTCATTTGCTAGATTGGTTTGTCTAGTGCTTCAGTGCTGTCTCTAGAGTTGTTTCTGATGATTTAGGAATTGTTTTTCCATCAGTTTCAGAAGGAAAGCAGAAAGGATTTCTTGTCTCTTTTCTTCCAGTTGCTCTCCGCTCACAGTTAATCTTCTGTCAAAGTGATGTATTTGGGGAGTGGTATCTTCAACTGCCCTTTAGATGGAACAAGTATTTGTATATAAAGAAACTTAGACTTATTTAAGAGGATTGGTTTCCACTAACTAAAAGTAAATGTAGTTGATACAAGGTGAGATAAATTTACACATGATGATTAAAATCTTGTCCAGGCTTAGTTCTAAAGAAATAGCTCTTAGAACTGTCAGTTAGATCAAAAGAAAGGCTGATATCCATTCTCTAGCATTCATGTGTAGCACTATTGAATGGATGAATAAAGCAGTTTTAAAATCATGTGAAGTTACGTGGAACAATCAGGTTTCTTTTAGGTTATGCTTGAAAATTATTGGTTTGACAGGAAGATTTGTTTGCATATCTAAGGAAGTTATATACCATATGGCCATAAGTGAGGAAACCAAAATACAAAGTTAACATTTTTACTTTTCCTGTAAAGATGACAGTTTAGGTAGGAAAAAAAAATCTAAGATTTCCAAAGGTCAGAGCAACATACAGACTATGAATAATATTTAAATATATATCATATTCATTTATTTGCTTATCAGGAAATGCTTTAATTATATATTGCTTGTTTTCACCATGAAGGATTCTTTCTGGAGATAGTTGCTCAAAAACTTTTATTGAACAGTGATGACTAATATTTGATGAGTGGGGGTGTTTAAAAATATCTGTTTAAAACATACATTTTATAGCACAAAAATTTCTAAAGCTAAAATAAGATCTACTTGTCAATCAGGCAAATGTTTAATCCTTTTAGGTGCTATGCAGATGATCTCAAAATATGAGCAAGATGCTAATGAAAAAATTATTTTTCTAAGCTCATAGGGAATCGCAAATAACTAGTTTGACTTCACTGTTTCAGTCTATATGTAAGCTCTGTAGTACACAAGCTTTTCTGTGTTTAGTTCACTAATTCCCCCCGTGCTGAAAACATAGTTGTACTCAATGAATACTGAATGACTATCAAAAGTCCTCTTAACCATATTAAAGGAAAAAGTATTGTGACACTTTTTAAATTATAATAACAGAAACGGTATTCAGGATCTTAGTGATAAGCACAGGATCAGAAATCCAGGATGATTCGCTAATGATGGTAGGAAGTTCTTGCTAAACTGACTTATCAGTGCTCTTGCTATAGTTGCTTTCCAAGGAAGTTCACAATGAGCACAGGAAAAGGTTTAAGAGTCTGACCCAAGTTTGTCCATGCAAATAACCTTTTCCTACCATCATTACTACTAATAATAATGCTTTGCAAAAGCTGTGGCAAAAAATTGTTCTTCAGGCAATTTCATCATTTTTTCTTGTAGTCAGTAGATATAAATCATTGAAGATGATTCTAAGGCTCACACTTATAATCCTAGCTACTCAAAGAGACTGAGATATGAGGATGTGAAGTTCATATCCAGCCCAGGGAAGACAAATACATGAGATTCTTTTTTTTTTGGGGGGGGGACCGGTCATGGGGCCTGAACTCTGGGCATGAGCGCTGTCCCTCAGCTCTTCAGCTCAAGGCTAGCGCTCTACCACTTGAGCCACAGTGCCACTTCTGGCTTTTTTTCTTTTTGCTTATGTGGTGCTGGGGAATCGAACCAAGGGCCTCATGTATGCAAGGCAAGCGTTCTACCACTGAGCCACCTTCCCAGCCCAATCCATGAGATTCTTATCTCTGGTTAAACAGCAAAAAAGTTGGAAGTGGAGGTATGGCTAAAGTGGCAGAATATCACCTATGAATGAAAAAGCAGGGAGAGTGTGAAGCTCTGAGTCCTAGTACTGGAAAAGCATAAAGAATTATAGCCCATTGGCATTTGTGTATATATGTTTTAGAAAAGTACATTACTATTTCCTTACTGTGCTCTTTGTCTGTATCCATTCATCCATGCTTTCTTCAGAAGTAGTCACCACTGTTCTGTACTTTTATGCTTATTATTCTCTTAGTTTTTAAAGAATAATTTTGTCACCTGTGTATAAACTTTGTTCCCTTTTAAATGGTGTTGCTATTTTGTTGTGCTTCATTTCCTCCACATTTGCCTTACTTCAGTTAAAGTGATCACAGTCCTGATGTTTATTCATGATATTGCATGTAGTGATTTATTTACTTTTACTGCTGTGTACTAACCATTATGAACATCCTATAATCACTTATTAATTACACAGTTTGTGGATGCTTGCACTGCTCACAATTCATTGATGTTATAATTAGTGCAGCAGTGAACATGTATACTTCTACTGCACTCCCAATTTGAGTAGGTATTGAAGGTTGAAGGGGCCTTACACTTGCTAGGCAGGTACTATGAGTCATGCCTCTAATCTTTTTGCTGTAGTTATTTTTTGGGATAAGGTGTTGCGCTATTACCCAGGGGTTAGCAGCAGATCTCAGTTCTCTCATGCTTCCTATGTAACTGAGATTACATACTTGAAATCACCATGTCCATATTGTTTATTAAGATGGGACCTTGCTAACTTTCTAGGAACCTAGCCATGTGCAACTACTGCCAGTCCTTCCAAATAGTACTAAAGATAATTGTTCTAGGTTTAAACCATTTTCCTGCTTCACCCTCCCAAGTAGTTAGGACTACAGATGTCTGCCACCATGCCCAGCCTGATTAGGTCTTTATAACAGATATTGAGACCCCTCTTATCATCAAATTGGTTTATATGAAACTTCTCACTAGACTCAATCAGGCTTTCAGTTATAACATGGCCTCATATTTCATCTGTTGGATACAATAATATGAAAAAATATCCAAATAGTTTGTTTTTTCAATTTAGGAAGTATTTTCCTTTTGCAGTTACCCACAATATTTCAGGATTAAAGAACCTAACGTGAATTATTCATGCTAGATTCCCTGCTAAATCTCATGTATATATAACTTGGGCTCCATACACCATATTGTCCTAAATTTTCTAAAGTTTATTCCTTTTTAGATGTAAAGAATTTACATGTTTATAAATGTAAGGAATAGAAGCTTTCTATAGTCTGAGGTAACAATCATTTGATGGATGCCAGGTCTTGAATTATTTTCAGTTTATGCTACTCAGAAAAGAGCTCTCAACTCAGTCTTTTTACATGTTACTATTGAGAATATTTTTCATTGAGATACATTACAGGGTGACAACTGGCACTGGTTGTTATTAACATTTTCCATTAACTTAGATCTGCACAGTTTCAAAGCATGCTGAGAGCTGGAAGAGTATAGTCTGGAGTCCACTAGAACTAATCTTGTCAGGGAGTGAGCATCTGAAGGGAGTGGCTTCCAATTCAAATCCTCGATTTGGGCCAAGGACAAGTCTGAATAGACACGTCTGAAAAATCACATGGTGGTGTCTTGTTCTCAAACAATTCCCGTGAATAGGCCTCCAGCCACTGCAGCGTGGGCCAAAGACAAGGAGATGGTGGGTAGGTTTTGAAATTTAGTAGATAATGAAGCTAGGCATGCTGCTCTGTGTCAGTGGAGTTTGAAGTAGGTTTTATGGAAGGATCCAGTCAGGAAAGTTGTTGGGTTCTAGCCACTTGGGTACAAACGCTGAAACATAGGTGAACAGGGCCAGCTTACTGCTGACTTAGTCCCAGGTTATGTAAACTTTCCAAAGGCAAGAAAGTGTTGTATAACAATACTTTCCATTTATTCAGCATTTCATCTTTTAAATGTATGTAACTTTCTTAAATTGGCACAGTCTGGTTGACAACAGAGTTGAAGTCACCCATGTCTCACTGAAGCCCAAACTCCTTTACTTCTGTCATTAATTTTTTTTCTGTCACTGTTACTACTTTCATTGAACTATTTATTTTCTTCAAAACTGTGTGCAAATCTGAAGTTCTATTTTTCTGTAGTAAAGCTTTCTAAATACAGATAAACCTAAGTACAGATAAACTTGAAAGTATTTATAAGTTATCTAATTTATTTTGTAAGTATCTAGCACTCTAAGGCACAAAGGAGAATAACCACTGACATTATTTATTTTATCTAATTTTAATTAGATAAAATGCCTAAAATATAGGTGTGAAAATATAACTAAATGCCAACCAAACCATAGTAAGATCACAGTAGAAAATAAGTGTGACAGGGTAGAATTTTTTTCTTCTCTTCATGGAAACCTTTTTATTTATTTATTTTTTATTGTGAGAATACTGTACAGAGGAATTACAATTACATGGGCAAGATAATGAGTACATTTCTTATCAAACATTGTTGCCTCCTCTTTTGTTTCCCCTTCCCATCCTTTCCCATACTCCCCCTGCCCCAACCGGGACCTCCCCCCACCCCCCACCAAAGTTGTAAAGTTTGTTTTTCGACATAACGACTTGTACGTACATCTCATTGTTGCAATGGGTCCACCTGTATCCCTAGTTAAAGGATTTGTTTTTACCCTTCCCCTCCACAAATTATACCAACATCAAATACAGTGAAAGCATGGGTTATACCATGGGGGAGGGACATACAAAGCAACAAAGAAATCATCTTATAAATATGTTAGAAACAACTGCATGAAAGGAAAAAAAACAAAAAAACATTTGAATACTTATCTTGGGGTTCATTCCCCTAACATCAACTTATCTGACCTTTTCTGCTTGTCTCAGACATATACTAGTTATTGCAAATAAGGGAAACCATGGGACCTATGTTTCTTTGGGCCTGGCTTACTTCACTAAATATAATTTTTTCCAAGTCTTTCCATTTCCTAACAAATGGGGCAATGTCATTCTTTCTGATGGAGGCATAGAAACCTGGCTTTTTAAAAACCACACTTCTTTCAGGGAGAAGATCATTAAGTAAGAAAATCAAGGATCCAGTAAGCTTTATTTACCAGAGAAATCACATGATGATTTCTCATTTTCAGACAATTCCCATGAATAGGCCTGAAGCCACTGCAGCTTCAAGCTTATTGAAAATGGTCAAGCTACAAACAAGTATAAATTTTGAAATTAAAATATGATTTGAGCTCACCATCTCTTAACTCTTCAAAAGTATAACTAGATAGGAATCAACCAAATCTCCTTGATACAAATCTTCCCAGGTATAGTGATGATTGTTGCCACTGGGAGAGTCCTACATAGATAAACACTGAAGAAAAAAATGTGATTGCAAAGAAGAGGAAACCAAAAATTTCACCGTTTTGTCTTCACCAAATAAGAATTTGGTGAAGGACGTAAAATCCATTCAGAAGTTTTTCTGAATTACCTGCTTGTGTTTCCTTTCTGTTTAGCATCATATGGAAAATCTTTTTTTTTTTAAAGCACATGTTAATTCTTCAAAAGGACCTTTATTCTCAGATGATCCACTAATGGAAGTATCATTGCAGAATGTGGGACATAATTCAGTTTCTATTGTAGACTGATTTAGTGTGTTTCATTTTTCCTCTCTCTCCTTGCCTCATCCCTTCAAACACATTCTTCCTCCCACTGTCAGAATGACTTCAGAAGATTCTGTAACAAGTTCTCAGAGGCCCATTGTGCAGTAACAAAGAGTCCCAGCAGTTAGCTGCAGATTCTGGCCTTGCTGCTTTCCTGAGTTTCCTAAAGGCTGCTCTCATCCCAGACCTATAAGCTTGCTAAGCACTAGAAATCCACCATGCCAATCAAACCTGTTGGATGGATATGTGGGCAGGTGTTGAAGAACTTTTCTGGAAGAAGTATATACAATTTTTTTTTGTAAAGGGGATGTGGGTCTGGGAAGAACTAGGAATAGAATCTCCCAGTGGTCCCTAACTTTCCCAAACACCTAGGGAGTAGACTCTGTGTTCCACTTTCTTTTTAATATTTTATAGGGTATTTTTTAAAGTTTTATTTTTCCTAACTTTTTCTTTTCTTTTTTTTTTTTCTTTCTTTTTTTTTCTTCCAGTTGAGGGGTTCCAGAAAGCCATCATGGACCTTATAGATGAGTTTAAAGATGAATTTCCTGCTATCCTAAGATTATCACAATCTAACCAGGTAATTAGATATCATGTTTCAAAAGGAACACAGAAAATATTTTGTAAGTTGTAATATATATGAGTTATTTTGATATCAGTGCTTAAAACTAAAGAAAGAATGCTAATTTTGCTTCAGAAAAACAAATTTCAAATCTAATTCTGAGAGATTGTAGACTGGGAAGTGAGATAGATGAATTAAATTTAAAGGCAACCACGTTATCATTAGATGGAAGTCTGGAAGTCTTTTATAGCCACAAGAACAATGTAGCTTTTTAAGACATAGCAAAAATGAATGCAAAATTAGAAAAAGTAGCTTAGATATACTTTAATATCTAGGGCAGTTATATCAGTACAAACAATTGGCATAAATTGTTACAATAGAAAGATAAACGCTGTGTGTCTGTCTTAATCTAGAAAGAAAATACTGATATCTGCCAATTCAAACAAAATAACTTGAAATATTTTAAATCTCTGTTGAGAAAGGAGTTTGAAAAGTAGGCCAGTAAAAGCCCTGCTATCCCTTCCTATCTCCACTATTAGAAAAATTAGGATTTTATTTAATCAAAGAAGTTGCAGCCTTTTTCTAGAAATCCTTTTGAAGTTTCTACCTAGAATTCCCTTTGTATTTCTACCCTCAGAATAGCCTAGAGCTCAATCACTAGAGCTAAAAGCATAGCTGATGTTGATATAGATGGATAGTCTGGCCCCCAAAGAAAGAACTCTTCATTCCCATTTCAAACTCCTTGAAATCTCCTCCTTATAAGAACTGTACTCCACCCAGAGAAGAATAAAATCAACGTTTTTTTCTCATTCTCAAACACACTGTTCTTTTTCTCCCTGTTACTTTGAAGAATGTTTTACAGAGATTGGTGAGAAGCCTGTAGAACTGATATGTTATAACACATTTCAATCTATTTGCTCTTCAGTAATAAATTGTTATTTTATTAATTAGCAATTAGTGGTTAAGCCAAATAGATTTTTTTTAAAGGTCACATTGTGAGAGCTATACTTTTTGTTTTGGTAGTTTCTAACATGATCCACAGTTCTCAAGCATGGTGAAATGAATATTTTTAAGAATGCTTAGAATGCTTTATTAACTGGGGTTGAACTAAATTTTGTGATTAATATATAAAAGCTACCCCAACTATAGACATTTATTCATTTAAGAAAAGGCCTGTGTCCTCACTAGAAGTAAAAGAGATGTTGGGAATCATGGTGAAATGTTTATAGAGGAATATACCAAGAATAATGTTTGTTATTAAATAATTTTAAATGATTTCCCCCCCACCTCCGTCTTAGAAAGTTCATTTTCTAATCCTGACGTATGGTAACAATTTTTGAGGCCTGCCCTGTACTCTTCATACATTGTATCCCAACCAGTAAAAACCCCAGTACCTCTAGTACTACTTTTTAAATAAAGAGTTATGTAGCTGGGTGCCAGTAGCTCACACCTGTAATCCTAGCTACTCAGGAGGCTGAGATCTGAGTATCTGGGTTCAAAGCCAGACTGGGCAGGAAAGGCTATGAAACTCTTCTCTCCAATAAACCACCAGAAAACTGGAAGTGGTGCTGTGGCTCAAGTGGTAGAGTACTAGCCTTGAGCTGAAGAGCAGAGGTACAACACTCAGGCCCAGAGTTCAAGCTCCATGACCACCAAGAATAAAAAAAAAAAAAAGAGTAATGTTCAAAGGTTTATATTGGCTAACTGAAAATTACTTTCAAATGAGGACTTAGTATTTTGTATGTGCTGATACTGGATCTTAAACTCAGGGCTTTACATACTGTCACTTGAGCCACACCTCTACTTCCAACTTTATGCTAATTACTTGGAAATTAAAAAAAAATCTTAGATTTATCTACCTGGTCTGATTCTGAGTCCCAGTCCTCAGATCTCAGCCTATAGCATAGCTAGGATTATAGATGTGAGACATTAGTACCCAGCCAAGAACTTTAAAAATACAAGCTTTTAAATTTAAACACAAGAAAAGTTCACTACAACCAAAAGAACAAAAGATTATCCTTACTGGAATGAGAGAATTCTTTTGCAGCAAACAATCTGTTATTTTTTTTTCTTTTTTCTTTATTATAAAAGATGACCATATGGGTTGCTTTGCATGATTTGGAATTATAGAATACTGGCATAAGCCCTGTGTCAAAATGTTTGATTTTTGTATCTGTTAATGTACTTTTTTGTTTTTTTGTTTCTTTTAAGTGCAGGATCAAATCTGTTAACTATGCATTAATGTCTAAAAATTACTTTCTGATGGCATTAGACTTTGAAATATACAAGAATAGTACTGTAACTGTATTAAAGATATACTTACACAAATCTGCTCATACACTGGTGATAAGGTATGGATTGTGTATAGATATTGAGAAGTGTCTGAGCTTTTATTAGGTTCTTAGGAAAATGCTTAACTTGGACATACAGCCAGAAGCCCTCCCGAGAGGGGAGCTTTGCTTTAATTTTGTCAGTCGTGGGGCTTAAACTCAGGGCCTAGGTGCTGTCCCTGAGCTCATTTGCTCAAAGCTAGCACTCTACCTCTTTGAGCCACCTTACCTCTTCTGGTTTTCTGGTGGTTAATTGGAAATAAGAGTCTCATGGACTTTCCTGCCCAGGCTGGCTTGGAACCTCAACCCTCAGATCTCAGCCTCCTGCATAGCTAGGATTACAGGTGTGAGCCACCAGCACCCAGCTTTTTTTAGGGGGAGGGGGTCCTGGATATAAGAAGAAAGATTTCAACTTGATATCTGAACTTCACTTTGACAGAGTACTTAATAAGTTCAACAAATCAGTATGGAGTGAAAGGCCAAAGAGGTAAAAAAGCTAAAGTTGCTGTAGGGCCTATGTGTACTTTGCTTTTCTAGTTAGTACAAGAAGTCACTAAAGCAATTGAGCAGATACAAGATGTGATCTGACACGAGTTTCGGTTGGGCCTCTCTGGCTGATGTGTTATTGGAACAATGAAATCAAACAAGGCTGGAAGCAAGAAAACTATTAAGTGGCAAGCTCACTAATATGAAAAAGAGATAATGTTGTTATCTAAGTACAATGAACTGGGAGTTGTAGTACTGGGGGTAATGAGAAGTAGCCAGATTCTGGGACTATTCAGAGAAAGAATTGAACAAGATTTGCTGACAAGCTGGTTTTATAGATAAAGGATAGTAAAATGCTGAGGTAATAGAAATTGGAGTTCAGCATTAAAACTGCTGATGACAAAGAAATAGGCCTGGATCTAGAAAAAAAAAGAAAATGAGAAAGGATATATGTTCAGTTGGAGGAGGTCAAATGGAGAAATCTGGAGCATGCTGCTGTTTCTTTTCATTAATGGCCTTTGTGCATTTGTGCACAATGTCTTTGTGCATCTCTAAGTTGATGAAGATGGGAGCTGGAAGTTGTTCTCTCCTCCTATCACATCGATGATCATGGTGATGAACAGGATTATCTAAAATTACACACTTCATGACCAATTCCAAGCTGCTTAGGCTGAGTCAAAATAGAAAAAATCTGGGGAAATATGAGGATGTCTTTTTTATTTTTATTTTTTTATTGTGAAAATACCATAGAGAGGGGTTACAATTACATGGGCAAGGTAATGAGTGCAGTTCTTATTAAGCATTGTTGCCTCCTCCTTTGTTTCCCCTTCCCATCCCTTCCCATATCCCGCCAGTTTTCCTCCCCCCCCCCTCATTATTTACCATAGCTAAGATATAAGGATGTCTTAATTTAGGTGGTCAACATTTAAATTCATATACATGGTTTGTTAAGAGAATATATGGTATTGGTAGAAGACAAAAAGGAATTAAAAAACTAATATCTCAAGAAATTTTATTTTTAAAATTTCCTGTTACAACCAGTTGAACAAGTAATTCACTATTAGAATTAATTGAAATCAACATAAATTGGTGACTGTTATATGTAAAGGAACTCTCATTCTGCATCTAAAAGAGTCTAATTTCTTCTCTATTAGCACTTTTTTGGAGGCAGTATTGGGGTTTGAGTCAGGGTTTTGTATTTGCTAGGCAGATACTTGCTTGAGCCATGCCTCCAGCCTTTTTTGCTGTTGTTTTTTTTTAGATGGGATTTTTTTTTGCCAGAGGTGTCTCTTTTGATATTATATTCTTCCTATTTATGCTTTCCTACAGCTGGGATGACAGGAACATAATTTCTTTTTCCTGAGCTGGTCTCTAATTGAGATCTTCCCATCCTCAGCATCCCAAGTTTCTGGGATGGCAAATGTGAACCACCTCACCAAGTAACTGGTTGAAAATGGGGTATCATGAGCCTTTTTGCCCTGACTGGCTTTGAACCAAAATCTTCTTGATCTCTGCCTAGCTAAGATTACAGGTATGAACACTGATGTCTAGTTCTATTGTTACTTTCATGTCACCAGAATCAGAAAGAGCCACCACAATACATGCACACTGGTGCCTAGATTTGCTTTCTTAGAATATTCCCAAAATCAGTGAGGTAGTCTTGGGAAGGAATTGACCATATGTTTTATGATGGAGAAGATAAAGTTGGTCAGTAACATTCTGTTGTCAGAAGTAACTATTCTTTCAAAAGCCTACAAGAAGCTGGGCGCTGGTGGCTCACACCTATAAATCTAACTACTCAGGAGGCTGAGATCTGAGAATCTCGGTTCAAAGACAGCCCTGGCAGGAAAGTCTGTGAGATTCTTATCTCCAATAAACCACCGGAAAACTAGAAGTGGCGCTTTGGCTCAAGTGGTAGAGCGATAGCTTTGAGCTGAAGAGCTGAGGGACAGCGCCCAGGCCTAGAGCTCAAGCCCCATGACTGACAAAAAAAAAAAAAGCATACAAGAAAGTATTAAGAATCATGAAGGTAAGTCAGGAGGTCAAATTGTAACAACTGATATTAAAGGAAAATAAGGGTGATAGTCATTAGGGAACAGATTTAGGGGTTGGAAACAGCCGTGAATTTATGATGACACTAACTAAGATAACATAAACTATCAGTACTGTTACACACATTTTCATGAAAAAAAAATTGTTTATAAAAAAACATTGCTTATAATATATTTTGGTCAGCCCAAATTTTATGAGCCCCATGTGAGAGTTAATAAATCACCAATGACAGCCTTATTATTTACTAAAAAAATGAAATCAGAGAGTAACTATAAAAGAAGAGGAACATTGAGTGGATTGACTACTGAACTATTTTGGGAGAAGGAATTAAAATTGGTTAATAAAAATAGATATATAAACCTTCTCAATCTAAGTCATTTTATACAAAGCATCAAGATTTTGTAAAGACTGTCAGGCCTGGTGGTGCATGCCTGTGATTGGGAGGCAGAGGCAAGAGGATTTGTGTTTGAGTTCGGCTTGGGCTGATATAGAAAGTTCCAGGCCAGCCTACACTATGCAGCAAGATCCTGTCGCAAAAAAGAAAAAAAGGAAACCTAAACAAAAGGACACGGCAAAATATCAGCATTTTATAACTTCATAAATAAGAGTTCCCCAAAATACCAAATGCTTCAACAGGCAGACAGAGCTTTAGTACTGTTGGACTTGCACACACTCACTTCTTTGCTCTGACAATATGGGCCATTCCTCATGTTAATAAAAGATAATGAGGGAAGTCATAATCAAATTATAATCAATTAAAGCCCACTATCTCCTGTTGTTCTATGTTGAGGTAGAGTTGGGAGAGATTTGTGTAACAAAGCATAAAGTCACAAGAAAACTAGAATCTTTATGCGTGAGAGTTTTGGACACTGCAAACAACACAGATTCTTTTCCAGGTTTACTTCGAACTAAAAGTGGTAGATGGTAGAAAATAATACCAGGTGATTGTACCTGCGTGTTATTTTGCTTGTTCTGCTTCTATATAACTGCTTTCACAATTGTTTTTCTCTAAATGGCTGGGGATTGTGGCAATTTCAGCAGTCCACAATTTATATGATACTCTCTTGAGACCACAGATGGATAATGGACTTTTTTCAGTGCAAGAGGACATCAATTGCTACTAAAACATCTTCAGTGACTGACAAGAACAGCTTATGGTCACCAGCAACAAATGCTAAATAGTAAAAAAAAGTATTGAACCTTGATGAGAAATAATGGTAATAAAATTTTAGGATAAAAGTTGAGGGATTCAAAATAAATATATAGTATGCTACCTCTTAAACAATTATATGACATTGGTTATAGCCAACAAATCCATTTAGTATTTATATATTTAGAGTGATCAAATATTTAGGGATTCAAAGTTGATTATTTGCAGTCAATACTAATTAGCCAATACTTTGTGCTAAGTTATAACAAGCTAAAATAGCTCACAAAATTATGTAAATTCTTAATGAAAACTATGCTTGTTAAATTCCTAATGAAAACTATAATGTTTCCTAGAGTACAATTAAACCACATTGTAAAGAAGTTCTCTCTGTAATGTGTTTTTTATAGTAAAGCTGAGAAAGAACAATGTGTCATATGTTTATGATAATGTCACAAAGTTTTTATTTCTCAAAATATAGACTTTCTGAAGTTTTAGAACTAAGGTTTTCTTAAACTTATTGAATAGCATACATGATATTTGCTTTATTTGTCTTTACATTATAAATATAAGTTACGTGTACATATATTCTGCATTTAATCACTTAAATGTTTTAATGAAAACTAGAAAAATATTTGTAACATTTTCAGCAAATACTGTTGTTTTAATAATTCAAATAACTAATGTTTAAAGAAGAATCATTGTTTACCTTTTTTATTTATTTATTGTGGGTCATAGAGCTTGAACTCTGGGCCTGGGCACTGTCCCTGAGCTCAAGGTAAGCGCTCTATCACTTGAGCCACAGCGCTACTTCCTGTTTTCTGGTGGTTAATTGGAGATAAGAGTCTCATGGACTTTCCTGCCTGGACTGGTTTTGAACTGTGGTCCTCAGATCTCAGCCTCCTGAGTAGTTAGAATTACAGGTGGACTGGCTCGTTGTTTACTTTTGAAAGGACTCTTTTTTTTTTTTTTGCTGGTCCTGGGACTTGAACTCAGGGCCTGGCACTGTCCCTGAGCCTCTTTGTGCTCAAGGCTAACACTCTACCTCTTGAGTCACAGCACTGCTTCTGGCTTTTTTGAGTAGTTTATTGGAGATAAGAGTCTCATGGGGACTTTTCTGCCCAGGCTGGCTTCAATCTGCAGTCCTCAGATCTCAGCATCCTGAATAGCTAGTAGTGAGCCACCAGTGCCTGGTTAGAAAGGACTCTTTTAAACCGTCAGTGCAAAGAAGATATAAACCCTGAGTGAGAAATTTCAAGACTCCAAGTTTTGGCTAGTTACTTCAGTTGTAGATATTAATTCAAAGAGAAAAAAATATGTTCCTACAAAAACTTAAGTGGGGCAAGCGAGTCTTATAGGGTTATGTAATTATTGCACAGGGAGTATATGTAGGATACTGTACTCAATGTAGTTGTATTTTCAGCTCTGCTAGAAGTAGATTTTTAGCTATGCATTGACAAGTCCTAGAGCAGATACTTTTCGAAGGATTCTATTTCAGAAGAAAGAAGCTACGCAGAAAACATCCAAAGTCAAAATGGCTCTCGTATTAGCCAAGATCAACCGGGGAACACTGATTCAAGGATTAAACAGGGTATCTAGATCCTCCAAATCAGTGGCCAGACTTCTGCAGCCTCAGCTTACATGCAGGCTTTTAGAGCTAAGGGGCATATCTCACCGTCTGCTCAGAGATGTTAATGCACCAAGGCAACCCCTGTACAACAACGTGCAGGTAAGCATTTGCACCAGATGTGGATCCTTCTTAGGGGAATTGTTTTAAGTGCGCAAGATTTGAAAACTGAAAATGTAGTGCATCTGATTGTCTTTCATGTGAAAAAGATGTACTTGGATAAGAGAAATAATGGTTGGGCCTTTTCAAAATATATTATTGTTGCAAGGGGAAAAAATGGAGAATCTTGGAGTCTTTATTAAAAGGCCAACAACTGCATAGTGGACTTTTGTCTCAAAGACAAATGTCAGCAAATGTACCTAACAGTGTTAGAAAACTGAGCCATGAAGGTCAGAGAGGAAAGAACAAAAACAATACCAATAAACCAATTCAACTCCAATGGAGAGCTGAATTGGGACACCATGGTGAATGGAGAAGAGCCAAGAGCCAGGCGACAGGACACGAACATGGTGACATCGTGACATAATGGCGCCTGAGTTATTCCAGGCCTAAATAGGGTCAGACAAGGGGGCAGGGTCACAGGAAACTCCCAGTCCCAAGCACTGGACTGACAGGTTTAGTAGCCTATCATCTAAGTGGCCTCCCTGTTTCGATGGATTCAGGCACGCCCATCATCTGGGAGGTGGCTGCTTCAACTTTCCCCACCGTGAAGACAAGATGCCAGATCCTATTGTAAGGTAAATTAAAGAAGGTAGCTGATGAATGAGAACATCATACCATATTCAGGCAGGAAGAGAAGTTGTATTTCTGAACTGCTGCCCTGCCATGCATGGTGGAGATGCATATGGCTGAAAAGGGATGAGCCACCCCAGGGCCAGGACTTATCTAGGCCAGGGATGTGGAGGTATGGCCAGGTGTGGCCAGATAGGGGAAAGGTGTGGCCACATTGAATTCAATGTGACCTCAGGGTCTGGGACCCTCCCATGGTCCCATGGAGGGTATGACCAGGGGCAACCCAGGATGTGACCTTGGGGGGGGGGATGACTGCTTCCAGGTGTGCCAGTTACCTGGATGATGAAAGTACTGGGCAGAAACTTAGCCAAGAGGAGGGAGGAGACTGCACCACCTTCCTGGGATGGACCTTACACCCACCATCCACCATGTGGCCAAGATGGCTCTGGCCAGACCCGAATGCACTATTTCAGTATGTTTTCTGGTTTAAATAAGTCTGAAAAGAGAAATAATGATGATTTTTTTGTGTGATTGAACTATTTGAAATGGCCAATTTCAAATAATTCAAACTCAATATAAGCATGCAAATGATCACTTGTGTCAAACCTAAGAGAAATCCCTCAATGGGTTTTTATAAATGGTTGTGTTTTAGCTGGGTACCTGTGGCTCCTGCGAGTAATCCTAACCACTCAAGAGGCTGAGATCTAGAGAGGATCATAATGAAGAACCACCCTAGGCAGTAAAGTTCAGGAGATTCCTATCACAAAAAAACCCAAAACAGAAAACTAACAAAATTTGCCAGGCTGGTAGAGTGCTATCAAAGCAAGCCAATCAGGTGCACAGCCTAATTCAAACTCAAATACTGGCAAATAATAATAATAGTGCTGACGACGATGATGATGATGATGATGATGATGGTGATGATGGTGATACTGTGTCTCACTCCTGTCCCCCATAACTTATTTTCCAAAATAGTCTTTAACATAATATATTGAAGATATTTAACAATAAACTCACTTGGATAGACATTTAAATATTTAAATACATTTCAAATTCCATTTTCTACATTGTTTCCTTAAGGCTTTATTACATTTTTGGAAGGGAAACAGTCATTAACATTTTCAGGAAGAATTTTTCTAAACCTTTTAGCGTAGAACTCTGGTTATTTTAATCCAGATCTTGTAAAAAGTATCTTAAATTTCACTACAGACCTAGAATCTCATAAATCTAGCATCTAAACCTAGAGTAAATAAATTTCTCTAAGTTTAACAACTTTTCTCTTCCTGTAACATAAAGGGAGAGGAAAATCAGGCTTAACCTCATTGTCAAACAGTTAAATGTGAAAGAAGATGTATTACTTCATGTAAACAACTCAGCATTGTTAAGATTCCAGACATAACTGGGTATAGGTACTCAAATCTTGCCTTAGGAACCTGTTTCTTCCATTCTCTCATGTTTGAGTTTTTTCTGTGCTTGCACAGTTCTTAGACCGACTTTCCCCTCTTGATTGCAAGATGCCTCAAAACTATCTCTGGGACTCTACCCATCCAGGCTCACTTAAACAGAAAAATGATAGAGTCTGTGACCCAAATCTTCCTAGAAAATTCCTCAAGTTTGTTTTGGGGGAAGGGCTTACTTCTCAATGCTTGCCTCTAAACCAGGGAAATGGTATATTAATATACCTAGGACTCAATGCCCTCCATCTCTAGAGTTGAAGTTGGAGAGGTCTAGACCACATAGACAGAAAGTATTATCAAAGGAGTAAAACACAAATTAAAATCTATATGGTTTCTGAAAGGAAATTATCTTAGAAGATCACGTGGCCAAAGTCACATAGAACAAAGAGGTTTATTGCCAGCAGAGCTGACAAGGCCAAGTTCCCACAAAGTGAAAAAGAAAATGGCCCATGTCTGTCTTACACTAGGATTCTTATCCAGTGATGAGGCAGGAGGTGTGAGGTACCTCACTTGAGGCAAGAGGTGGAAGGTGGCTCACCTGCCCCACAAGTACCATCATTGAAGGCGGAGCTTAGTTTCAAGAAGACGATTGAGTGGATGCTAGATGACCCAAATCAACCAATAGCTAGCAAATAGCACATTATATAGAAATCTCTTGTTAGTCAAAGAGTTGATACTTCCAAGAGCCTCAGATAGTTCGACAATGAATTATCAGAGAATGGCTATTTTATTTTTGTTTACATGGTGCTGAGGAATCAAACCTAGGGTCCCAGGCATGCTAGGCAAGCACTCCACCACTAAGCCATACTCCCAGTCCAAGAATGGCTATTTTTGTTGTTGTTGTTGGTCATGGGGCCTAAATTCTGGGCCTGGACGCTGTCCCTCAGCTCTTCAGCTCAAGGCTAGCACTCTACAACTTGAGCCACGTGCCACTTACAACTGTTTCTACTTATGTGGTGCTGAGGGATCGAACCCAGGGCCTCATGCATGCAATGTAAGCACTCTACCACTGAGCCACCTATCCAGCCCAAGAATGGCTATTTTAAAAGGTTCTTTTACAATATCTGATAGAGAAGAAAACAAAAAATGTTTCGTGTCTGCTAACCACTGGATTCTCTAGGAACTCCATGCCCCATTCCTATATCATTACATCATCAAAAAGAAGCTTGTCTACACTCTATCTTAAATTTCCACTGAAATACCCTTCCAAATACAATTTTTATCTTGCTATTTCTTACCTTGCACTTTGTCAAACCCATAGTTCCAATAGAAGGTGGAGAGTGGGTATAAGATGTATTTTGAATAGTATTTCTGTATTTAGTATGAGATCATATTCATTATGTTATTCCTAGTCTTCCTTTTTCTTCTCTGCTAAATCAGAGAGGTAAAGAAAAGGGTCTGAGATTTTACACTACTTGCAGGCCAATAAGTTAGCCTGCTGCTCTCTCTTTCTCTGTCTCTCTCTCTCTCTCTCGCTTTGAGAGAGAGAGAAAGAGAAAGAGGTTGAGAGAGAGAGAGGAAAGAGAGAGATTCCTTGGATCAGAGACCTTTGTTATAGTAAAAGCATTAGCCAATGTCTTGTGTGAGTTTTTTGTCTTGATTCCTACAGGGCAATGAGATGAAGGTCATTTAATATCTATGAATGGTAGCAGGTTGCATCACATAGGAGAGGAACTTTGAAATGAACAGACTGAGCTTTTTATAGGGACACTGACTCATCTGCCCAGCCTACTCACTAAGGGCAGGGGTGTGTGTGTGTGTGTGTGTGTGTGTGTGTGTGTGTATGTGTGTGTGTGAAGGGTGGATTAGTCATACCTTGGAATGTAAGGAAGTATGGAAGAGATATTTTACCTATCATGGAGCAGTTTATCTTCAGTGACCATGAAATGTCTGGTATGGCCCATCTCTAGATCTTTCCAGAGGACACACTCTCTCAAGCTACCAGGGCTGTTTGATATTCAAACAGGCCCTTTGCTCAGAAGCCCCAGTTTGTACAGGGTGAGAAAAAAATCCATTGAGAATAGTCTTCCAACACTCATAAAAATGCAGTGGGAGTATAAAAAATTGTATCTTTCTATTCCAGTTGAACTTGTATCAATTTGTTTATTTTCATTCAGTAGTGGAAAAACTAAAAGTTACAAATATATTTGCCTTTTTGCCTCTACTGACATGATGAGTTTGTAAGCTAAATTTAGAGTTCGGTTGTGTTAACTTTTATTGATATGTGTAGCTAAAGTTTCACTTCCCAGTGCAAGTTTCACTTGCACAGTAAGAAAAATAATCCAGTTTATTTCTGGGCAGATGGATACTTCAGTTTCTCTCTCTCTCTCTCTTTCTCTCTCTCCTGTTATAAGCAGTGCTTGGTGAACAAGCTTGTTCATACATATGAGATTCTCTCTAAGAATATATGGAGACCTTGCTTTAACTTTATTAGCTATCATGCAACCATTAAAAGGGTACTTTTGTGAAAATCATTCTGGCTCCTGAATCAGAGGGAAAATTCTTTGTCTGGAAAACTCCTGGCAAATAATCCTTCAAATATTACCTGTCTTTATTTTCTTGTAAGTCCCTTTTTATCCTTTATAGGAATTTATCTTCATCATGCTTTCTTTCTATTCCTTTCGATTCATCTTGTATAATTAGTAATTTAAAATATTATGTTAAGCTGGGCACTGGTACCCTATACCTGTAATCCTAGCTACACAGGACTGTGGTTCAGAGCCACCTAGAGTAGGAAAGTCTGTGAGAATTGTTTGGTGGTGGTGGAGGTTGTGGGGTTTAAATTTGGGTCCTGAGTGCTGTTCTTAAACCTCTTTGTGCTCAAGGCTAGTGCTCTACCAATGAGCCACAACTCTACTTTTTTTGAGTGGCTTTTTGAGTGGTTAATTGGAGTCTCACAGGGACTTTTCTGCCCTGGCCAGCTTCAAACCATGATCCTCAGATCTCTTGAGTAGCTAGGATTACATGTGTGAGCCACTGGTGCCTCGCTTATGAGAATCTTATCTTCAGTTAACCACCAAAAAGCTAGAAGTGAAGCTGTGGCTTCAGTGGTAGAGCACTAGCCTTGAACAAAATGTTCAGGGACAGTGCGTAGGTCCTGAGTTCAAACTGTAGGCCTCATAATTACACACACACTCACACTTACACACATACATTCACACACAATGTTAATCTTTCTAGAACCTGAAACTGCTGTTTTTCCCCAAGTGTCTTCTTTTTTCAAAGTATATTTTACAAGTTTATTACTTAAAAAACAATCAGTAGAGGCGGGCACCAGTAGCTCACATCTGGAATCCTAGCTTCTCAGTTGGCTGCAATTTAGGAGATTGGATGGCAGAAAAATCCAGCAGGTTCCATCTACAAAGTGGCCAGAACAAGGCTGGAGGTGTGGTTCAAGTAGTAGAGCACCAACTGAGCAAGAATGAGGCCTAGTTCAAAACCTGCTACCACAAAAATTTAAAAAAAATCAATTTAATCATTTTAAACATACTTACATATGGTCTTTTAAGTGATTATTCTTTTTGAACTATTAAGAGAATGCTATTTTTTTCTGACTATTGTGATCCACACCATAAAATACTCAGAGTGGATCATTTCCTCTTATACTTTTTTTGAACTAGAGCTTGTCAGATTTTTTTTTTGTACTAGGATTTAAATCAGGACCTTGCATTTGCTGGGTAAACACTATACCACTTGAGCCTCACCTATATCCATTGTTGCTTTAGGTTAATTTCAGATACGTTTTCATTCACTTTTTGCTCTGGGTTGGCTTCAAATTTCAGTCCTCCCTATCTTCACCTCTGAAGGAGCTGAGATTACAGGCTTCAAGCATTATGCTTTGCCAGCTTTTGAGGGATGAGGAAGAAGCTTCACTCAAGTGAAGAAGCAGAATTGTCACTAATGGGAAACTAAGTTGTAGCAAATGAGAAAGGAACACACGACAACTCTGAAAGCTTCAGCGATGACAAACAGAAGTCTGAATATGAATACACTGGCCCAGACAGTCAAAGGCACAAAGGAGAAATATAAGGAATGTATGTGGCAGAGGTCAGCAGATTGCTTTGTGGATGGTGATCTATGATGTCAAAATTTGCTGAGACAAGAATCACATTGGTGATGGGAAGGTGGTTCAGTGGTAGAATGCTTGCCTCACATGCACGGGGCCCTGAGTTTGATTCCTCAGCACCACATAAGCAGAAAAAGCCAGAAGTGGTGCTGTAGTTCAAGTGCTAGAGCACTAGCCTTGAGCTGAAGAGCTGAGGGACAGCACCCAGGCCGAGTTCAGGCCCTACAACTGACAAAAAAAATCATAACATGGGGAAGCTATGACAGAGTTCATCTTTTTTAAAAATGTGTATTATTTTCAATAGTTGTACAAAAGAGTTTCAAGTAACCAAATCAGTTTGTAAGTATAAGGCATCTTGATCAATGTCTCCCTTTACATCATTCTCCATCTTTCCCAACCCCACACATACCCTCCAGTTACATGGTACAGTGTTAGTCTTAACCAGAGTAAATTCCAACATGAATTCCTACAAGAATTACCAGGTTGCCTGCATGATAGTAGAACTTTGTGGTGTGAGTAAAGAGGCACGAGAGCTAGAATGCAAAGGGACATGCTTTGTGAGTGCATGAAAGATATCACTGTACGAGAACTTGGCTGTAGGAAGGTAGGTAGCCTAGTATCCTGTTTAAATCATGCTCCAAAGATCTTTTTCAAGTGATCTGTCTGGTCACTGATCTGAGAATGATAAATGATTGAAAGATAAATTGGTAGCTGGAACAACTTAAATAGCTCTGCCCCAAACACTCTCATATCATATTCTCTTCTATTATATGTTTGAGAATACCATTGAAACAGATTACTTCTTTAAAAAATATGGAAATAGAGGAACATTTTCATTAGTGCTTTGACAATACCCACGATAATGTGTCAGCCCTTTTATGTACAGTGTCTGAGGTGAAGCATACAGTAATGATACTTAGGGTAAGCAGAGACTGGATGCTGGTTTAGGGGCTCCCTAGACAACATACTATGGGCCTTTCTGGTTGGATGTTCAGATCTAGCCAGAACATGTCCCTAATTTCTTAACATATTAAAATATGTACCAAATATGCTCCAAAACACACTCAATAGAGGTGAGTTGAAAAGATTCTGGTGGCCTTTCAACATGAGCACAGAGGGGCAGGGTCAAGCCTCCTCTCTAACCATCGCATTAGAAAAGGTTTCCTTTGTACCTGGCCACAAATACTGTGTCAGGGTTGCTCCTCAGGGTCTGCAGGGCTGAGGCTTCAGGGATAAGGTTTTGGCTAGTTCTGTGAGGCTTTGGGAATGGAAAAGCCTGAGCAGAGAATTCCCTGGAGGTTTCCGACTTTCCCATGCAACAATAGTGTATCTATCCATCCAGCTTTGTGAGCTGAGTGAAGCCCGCAGCTGATCTGCAGTGACCTAGATAATCAGCTTAGATGTGACTTCAGCCAAGCTATGTCAGCTCCTAGACATAGTTGTTGATTCGAGCAGGCCAATGCAGGGCCATGGGACCAGGAGCTCTTCCTGTGACTGTAGCATCCCCAATCAAGGCATTTGAAATGATCATTTCTACTTCATATAGATCCTGTGGACTAGAATAGGGCAAAATCCAGACAGAAGTGAGGTGAGTCCTGGGCTCCACAGCTGGCATTCTGTTCTACCCCAGTGAGCTTGTGCTGACACTTCAGGATGGAAGTTGGAAGCTTGCTGAAGTAAAGATCTCTTCTCACCTTCAACCCCCCTGGTAGATTCCAGTTTGGAATTTAAGTCATCAATCCTGAAAACATCAGGTCCTGCTGTGGGTTCTTCATGGGCCTTGCACAAGGCTAACTTGGCAGGTATGATTCAGACCTAGGAAAATAAGGTATTTTCCAGAAAGTAGAACCTCTCAAAGACAAACATTTCCAAATTGGCAGAGAGGTAGAGACATTTGACCCTCCCAAGACGGTCTGATTAAAAGCTTGCTTAGGAAAAATGTTCCACAGTATGTGAATATGGGTAAACAAAGTCATACTGCTTTTAAAACATTCTTTTCAATTTCTTTAAGTAGTTGTACACAGGATTTGTCACTTAACAAAGCAGTTTTTGAATGCAATGCATCTTGATCAATGTTACCCCTTTCAAATTCTCACCCATCCCTTCCCACCCACCCCTTCCTTTGCTTTTTTTAATCTTGTAGGATAAGCAGAACTCTTGACAGCTTTCTTTACTGTGAACTGCTAATAACTTTCCCCTTCCCTTCCTTCCTTTCCCTTCCCTTTCCTCTCCTCTTCTCTCCCATTCTCACCCCTCCCCTCTCCTCCCTTCCATCACTCTCCCCTCCCTTCCCCTCCCCTCCCCTCAACTCCCCTCCCCTATTGCTACGAAAATGGGTATATAGATTTTGTAAACCTGAAGGAAACACTCCTCCCCACCCCATCCCTTCAACTTGTCTATTATCAGAAGTCAGAATTTCTTGCAACATTTGTTAGTGAATTCTTGAGTTAAAGTTTACTCTATGACTTGCCTTGTATCCCTTCTTTAGGTAGTTTTATATAATTTAAACTGGTGGGCCTGGTAATTCTCCAACATTCAGGCCATATATAAGTGGTTCTTTATTTTCTCAACTGCTTGTATTTGGCTCTCTTGTGATTTATGACATAATTGGTAAAAAAAAAAATGTACTTTTGAACATAGGTACTTTTTGTTGTTGTTGTTGTTGTTGTTTTTTCCAGTCCTGGAGCTTGACATTAGGGCCTGAGCACTGTCCCTGAGCTTCTTTTGCTCAAGGCTAGGACTCTGCCACTTGAGCCACAGTGCTAATTCTGGCTTTTTCTGTTTTTGTTTTTCTTTTGTCGGTCATGGGGCTTGAACTCTGGGTTTGGGCGCTGTCCTTGCACTCTTCAGCTCAAGGTGAGCACTTTACCACTTGAGCCACAGCACCACTTCCAGTTTTCTAGTGCTTTTATTGGAGATAAGAGTCTCACGGACTTTCCTGCCCGGGCTGGCTTTGAACCATGATCCTCAGATCTCAGCCTCCTGAGTAGCTAGGATTACAGGCGTGAGGCACTGGTGCCCAGCTTTCTTTTTATGTGGTACTGAGGAATTGAACCCAGGGCTTCATGCATGCTAGGCAAACACTCTTCTACTAAGCTACCTTCCCAGCCTTCAACATAGGTACTTTTATAAGATGAGGCAATCAGAATTATGTGGGACAAATTTAAATACTGAAACATTTTTAATGTTCAATTATCCACACATTGTAGATATGAACACTATAAGCAAAAAGAATTATAAGAGAATTAAATGCACATAACATTGATACCAAAATGCCTTTAACTCAAATATGCAAATAGATTGAAATTAATGTAACAAGGTTCAGAGGATTTTCTTAAGTCAAGAGAATCTAAATAAAGACTCCTAATTATCAAGCTTCTCTTATTTGTTTCAGTTTCTACCATGCACAATTCCTGCTAAAAGTAAGCCAAAAATGAAGTGTAGTGGTTTATAATATGAAAAATATGTATTGCAAGTGAGTCATAAAGTTGAAATGGGCAGTTTTCCAGTAGCAACATAAATTTTGGAGAAAATATATTTTCTAAAGGGATGATTTGTTGCAGAAATAGAAGTTATTTATTAAAACCATTGAAAAAATCTCCCTTAGGCAATGCAATACATTAATTATTCACAAGCATATTACATATCATCTACATAAAATTCATCTTGAAGGTTATCAGTTCTAATTACCTTTAGGCGAAGGACTGAATGTGAGAAAGATGAAGTAAACTACTTTCTCATGCAGACACCACTTTTCTTTTTTAATAGATTACTTACTACTTAGGAATATAGACTTCCCATTATGCATTTATGTATTCACAGACTCATGAATCTTTCCACTCTGCTAGGAGGCATTTTGCTGGAATGTATCTGCTTTTCTTTCTCCCAAAGTGTCTGGTCTCCTTGTATGCTTATCTCCTTATAGTTGGATTCAAAGCCATGCTGTCATTTTGATGCTTCCAACAAGAAGAGGCAAAAACAAAAACAAAAAACAAACTGCTCCATTTCCTGGAAATTCTTTATGAAAGCCATGAATTCTTGAGAAATTTTCCATGTTGACTTATGGAGGAAATGAACTAAAATTTCCCTACTTATGTACACATACATCGGGGAGTTTGTATAGCTTGAAGAAAAAGAATGGACTCTTCCCCACTCTCTGAGCTAGCAGCTGGACAGTATTCCTGTTTTCTCCACTTCATGAATCATGTAAGAGAGAGGCAAGGAATTGTGATAAACATTTTTTCTTTATTTACTAAGCAAAGTAAGCCAAAACAAAACATACTACAACAGGATTCTATGCCCACTTTTATGTAACAATTTCACTTAAGAAAATGCTATGTGCTCTTTCAACTTAGACACTTGGGGAAACTAGAATATCTCTCAATTTTGTATACATATTTAGTAGATTTGTTAGAAAATAAAATGAAACTATATATATATATATATATGTATATACCCATTACAGCAGAACTTGGAATATAATGAGATTCTATGTATAAATCCTTTCCCTGCTGGGTGCTGGTGGCTCACACCTGTAATGCTAGCTATTCCATAGGCTGAGATCCGAGGATCATGCTTCAGACGAGATCGGGTGCATTCAGGGTGGTATGGCCGTAGACTGAGGATCATGATTCAAAGCCAGCCCAGGCAGAAAAGCCCATGAGACCCTTATCTCCAATAATCTACTTAGAAAAGGCTGGAAAGTGGCATTTTGACTGAAGGGGTAGAGGGCTAGCCTTTGGCAAAAGAAGCTCAGGGACAGTGCCCAGACCGTGATGTCAAGTTCCAGGACTGGAAAAAAAAATACTTTTTTTTTTGCCAGTGCCAAGTTTTGAACTCGGGGTTTTATATTTACTCAGCTTGTTCACTTACCTGGTACAATACTCAAGTCACACCTCTAACGTGGCTTTTTGCTAGTTATTTTGGAGATGCAGTCCCCTAAATCTTTCTGTTTGCGCTGGTCTCAAATCTTAATCCTCCAGATTTCTGTCTCCTGAGTAGCTAGAGTTATAGATCTGAGCCACAATACAAAACTGTATTTCTAATTCTCATCCTTGCTAGAACAACCATTTTCTAGATTTCTAACAACATAGATCAATTTGGCCTGGTTTTGTTTGAAATGGAATAGTTTGTTATGCTTACAATTTTGAACTTTACCTATCACATAAGACATAAATAATATCCACCATGTCCTTTCTTGCTAGGCATGTGCAGGCCTTCTGCTAAGTACTTTCCTAGCATTTTATTATATTCACAGCAAACTCATGAGGTAAATCTTCACTATTTCAGTATTTTCTTTTAGCACTCTTCATAAGCATGCCAAGCAGCACAGCTGTGTTAGCCACACAGCTTACTGATACCACTAGCATTTAGGCCCTGCAACAGGATCCAAGCTTTAACTCTAGCTTTACTGCTTCTCCTTCCATTAGCTCTATTTGTGCAATGTGGATAGAATACCAATTTCACAGGACTTTTAAAAGAACTGAATAGAACATTTGCAAAACACATAGTTCTTGTTTGCTGTTGTTTATGTAAGATGAGAATCTTTTTGTGCTGTCCAGACTGGTCTTGAACTTCTGGGGTTGAACTGTGGGCCCAAACCATCCTCTTCTCTCAGCCTCCCAAGAATCTGGGACTTTAGTAATGTGTCACAGCAGGTGCTTGGCTTAAAAAGCACATAGAAAGGGACAGTTACACAATCCACACAAGTGTTAGCAAGATATTATATGTTCTTCAAAAGTACTTTTTTGTGTGTGCCTATCCTGGGGCTGGAACTCATAGCCTGGGTACTATCTCTGAGATTTTTGCTCAAGGCTTAGTGCTCTACTGCTAGCACCACAGTTCAACTTCGGGCTGTTTGGTGGTTAAGAGACTCATAGACTTTTCTGTCTGGTCCGGCTTTGAGCCTCAATCCTCAGATTTCAGCCTCATGAGTAGCTAGCATTATAGGCATGAGTCACCAGCTGTAGCTCCTTTTATAAAGGCTGCACAACATATATTTAACCGATACAGTATAATTACCTAGCAATTCTTCTATCATTGGTTATTGAATTTCTCTGATGCTTTAAATACATTTTTTAATTTGAAACAAGGTCTTTCTATGTTGACTAGATTGGCCTTAAACTCCTAGGCTTCAGCCATCCTCTTTGCCTCATTTCCTCATTGCTCTTAGTTTTCTAAACAGAATTATGCCCACATGCATTAAAAATATGATATATATGTATATTTTATATATATATGTATATATATATATATATATATATATACATACACACTTTGCTGGGGATCAAACTGTGGAAGCACTCTATTACTGAGCTTTATTTCAGCCCCCCAAGGCTATAAATAACTTTTTAACTGTATTTTGGGGGGGTTAAACTGTATTTTTTTTTGTCTTTTCTTTTTTGGTACTAGGGATTGAACCCAGGACGTTGTACTTGCTAGGCAAGCACTTTGCCACTGAGTTACATCCCAGCCCTAAATAACTTTTTAATGAAGACGTATACACTATTCTTTCTAGTGTTTGCACATTTTCTATGGTGCATTTACATGATTTTATTAGTTACAGCCTGGACCATTTGGAAGTTCATTGAGGCCATGGACTGAGTGGTTTGGCTCGTTGGAGAAGCATGGCTAACTGCCATTTTACTGCTGAATGGGAAGGGATGTTTTTCCTAATGGGCAACAAAGGTGGCCTGTAAAGAAAAAATGTGTCTCTTTAACTGAATATATTATATGGGGATGTTTTAAAGCAAGAACTCTTATTACCAGAAACTAGAAACATCTGGGAGGCAAATTCATTTTGGGCACAAACTTTTCCTCCATCTAATGTCAGTTCTGGCCTTTACCTTCTCATGGTTAACATTTCCAAGCAGCTCATTAATCTCTAGGAAATGCTTAGTATTTTGATTGCTGTTTGTTTAAATGTGAATAGTAAAGAATGATTACATGAATCTGAACAAAGACTGTATCTTTCTAATATTACACAAGAAGCACCTCCTAGTGAGCATAGTTCATAATCATGAAAATAATTTAGATTTCATAAATGCAAGAATTTTATAGATTTGTCCAAGCTTTTGATTAGTAAAAGGAAGTATCTTCTTGTTGAGAACAGTAAACAAATATATTTTCAAATAGCAAAAAAAACAAAGAGTTTGGACATTGATGTCATTTTTTTAGAAAATATTTTTCATTTTATAGTAGTATTAAAAATATAATATTGAAAATTTTTACTTTAATAAAAAATAATTTCTGTTTTTACAGGTCAGAAGGGGTTCTTTGTTTGAAATCATTTCTTTTCCAGCAAAAGCTGCTTTAACTAGCATAATCTATGCTTCCTATGCAGCACTAGTCTATTTGGTAAGTTAAGAAAATCACTTAAATCTAGTAATAAATATACCTTAATAAATATACTTATTTTTAAAAATATACTTATTTTATGTGCTATGAGAACACCACACTATACTGTACAGTGTTTATCTTTAATGGGACTATTTGTAAGCTAACTTTCTGTATAACTATAGCTACGGTATAGCTTGCTATACAGTATAGTTTCATATTAGACATTTACTTTTCTGAGAGTCAAATCAATCCAGAAATTTGCTTAAATAACTCAAATTACTTTGTATCAAAAATTGATTACAATATTTGAACACCTATGTCAGGACATTTTTAGTTTTTGCTTTAATGTTGTTGCATTTGTTTTGTTTTGGCCAGTAATCCCTGATGGATTTAGTTCAGTATTCTACCACGGTGGGTCTCTGACTTCAGAGAACACAAGTATTAGTGACCAATATGTGGTAACAAGTGCTGTGTAGTACAAAAGTATGAAATTTGTTTATCAATTATAAGGGTTTTATTTCCTTTTAATAGTCAATTGTGTTTTATTTTTTAAACTAATGTACAAAATGCTCACAGCTTGATGAATTATCACAATCCATCATGATGTGTGTGTGTGTGCATGCTAATAATGGTGCCTGAACTCAGGAACTCATGGTTTTGCTCACTTTCTTGATCCTGGATGGCACTCTACCACGTAATCCACACCTGTTGACCAGATTTTTGTTAGTTAGCTAAAGATTAAGTTTTATGGACTTTTCTGCCCTGGCTAGCCTTGAAATGTTATCCTCCAAGGTCTCAGCCTCCTAAGTAAGTAAGATTACAGGTGTGAGCTACTAGTGCCTGGCTAATCTATTAATCAGAACTGAAGTTAAGAAACAAGATATTACCATCATGAAATAAGACTCTTTCTTGCTACCTTGCAATCGCTTCTCTCCTTTTAAAGGCAGCCATTATTTTAGCTTGTAATATCATAAAATGTTTGAATTTTTTAATTGTGTGTAAATACAATGCTCTACATTATATACGGTAATTGGAAATGTCCTGTATATATCTCTTGGTGAAGTTGCAGGCTGTAAGTGTGTTTGTCTCCAATAGATATTTCAAACATTTTCTAATTTTTTTTAACAATGTACACTCACTCTAGAATAAGAATCCTAGTTGTTCTATATCACCATTGACATTCAATATTGTCAATAATTTGCATATTAAGTATTTTTCATTGGTGATACCAGGTTAATTCTTGGCTAGGCAGTCACTGTACCATTGGAGTCATGCTCCCAACCCCATTTTAGTATTTCTGTGGGAAGGTGGTATTATATAACATTGGAGCTTTAATTTGCATCTCCTTGCTAATTAATGAGATTGATTATCTTTGCAGACATTAGTAGGATATTTTGATAGTGTCAATGAATTTCAGTTAAAGTCCCTTTCATTTTCCTATTGAGAGATATCTAATTTTTAAGATTATTGCTTGGACTTTTAATATATATTCAAGAGCATGTCTTTCTTTGATTTTTGTGAGGAATTTTTTCTAATATTATGGCTTACTTTTTATTCTTTTTATTCATTAAGAGCAGAAGTTATTAATTTTAATGCAGTTTAACTTAACATATTCTTACATGTTATGCTGGAGATGGTGTGTGTATATGTGTGTTCTGTGTGAATTAAAAAAAAAATCCTGACCTACACTCAAGGTCATGAAAACAGTTTCATCTATCTATTCTAGCAGGTGTATTATTTTTGCCTTTACTTTTAGATTATAGTACTTATAAAATTGGTAAGTAAGGGCCACATATTTTCTCCATGGATAAATTAAGAAATATTCAGGTTATCAGGAACAAGTCCTTTTCTAACACCACTAACACTTTTATTTAATAAATTGGGTGTTCTTTTTATGTAGGTCTGTTTATAGACTCTATTCTGCCTTTGTTCATCTACTCCTATACCAGTACAGAACTATGTTACAGGAGCTTTGTAAGATATCTTTATAACTAATAGAATAAATCTTTTCTCTAGTCAGTCAACGAATATGACACATCAGGAATTCATTTTGGACTTTTAAAATTTCTGTCAATAATTTTTATCATTTTGTCAGAGGGTATTATACATTTTTGTTACTTTTATCCTACTGAGATACAAAACAGTGTTAAAAGTTTCCCACAATTTATAGGTTCCGTGCAATTAAAATCCAAGCAAGTGTGTGTCTCTATGTGAAAGTTAACCAGCTAATTCTGAAATGTACAGGGAAATACAAAAGGACAAGAGTAGCCACAATATTCTTGAAAAAAAAAATAAAAGTAGAACTTAGTTTTAAACACTTTAGTTAGGGGCTGGGAAGGTGGCTCAGTGGTAGAGTGCTTGTCTTGCATGCATGAGGCCCTGGGTTCGATTCCTCAGCACCACATAACCAGAAAAAAAAAAGCCGGAAGTGGAGCAATGGCTCAAGTGGTAGAGTGTTAGCCTTGAGCTGAAGAGCTGAGGGACAGTGCCCAGGCCCAGAGTTCAGGCCCATAACTGGACCCCCCGCCAAAAAAAAGAACACTAAACACTTCAGTTAAAAATAAAGTAATCAAATATTTTGCAAGTTGATATTAAATATAAATACAAAATTGACATCAACTGAGCTCTGATATAAATAGACTGCAAAGGAAATGAATAGGATGAAATGGCTGTGGCAAAACAAAAACTAAACTAAAACCCAAATTAAACTTCAATTTTGAATTTTACAACTTGGGGAGTGGGGAGGGAGTAATTGGGGAGTAATTGGGGAGGTGGGGAGGGAAGGGATGGTAGGGGAAAAACAAAGGAGGGGGTAACAATGCTTGATAGGAAATGTACTCATTACCTTACTCGTGTAACTGTAGCCCCTCTGTATAGTATCTTTACAATAAAAATATATATTTAATTTTAAAAAACCAAAAAAACAAAATCCTGTCCAGGATGTAGGGAAAAAAGGAACTTTTGTTCCTATCATTGGTGGGAATGTAAATTAGTGGAGCTCCTATAGAAAATAATATGAAGAGTCCTCAAAAAAATGTGAAGATTCCTCAAAAAATAGACATCGAGCTATCATATGAACCAGAGATCCCCTCCCCATGAATATGTGCCAAAGAAACAAAGTCAGAACACATAGGAGATAACCTGCATGTGTTTTGTAGTTTTGTAGTTTTATAGAATCAGTCTATGTACCGCAAAACAGATGGATTTCCAAAAACAGGGTAAAAATACATATCAATCAAAAAGAGTAAAGTCATGTCATTTGCAAGCAAATGAACTAGAGGTCATCATGTTAGGCAAAAGTCAGATACAGGAAAATTTTGCATATGTTTTCTCATATGTGGATATTAGATTTTTTTTAAAGTAGATCTGAAAGTATAGGGGGACTAGTAAGAGAAGTAAGGGGTCAAAGGGAGGAGGATACATAAAGGGGAGCATGGGAGAGGGTAGTTGGGAGGATAGATCTGTATGATATATGCAGATATAGAAATGATACAGTGAAACACATTGATATGTACAATTAAAATGTATTAGTATTTGTGTGATTTCAGAATACAAGAAAGAAGGGAGGGAAGGAAGGGAAGAAAAAAGAAGCCTTCTGTTTATAGGCTATATTATGTCATATTGAGGCATTTCTTTTGTAAAAATAAACTAATTTAGGTTCTCTTATGTTTCATGGAATTTTCTATTCTCCTTGGTTGCCTTAACTCCTTGGATTATCTCCATCACTAGTTTACAGATAAGCTTAATGAATATAGTTTGTGATTCCATGTTTTGAAGTTATTTTTCTCTCTAATTTTGACTAGTCTTCTCCTTAAAGCATTGAATGGCATTTTTAAATTGTGAAAATAATGTACAGAGGGGCTACAATTACATGAGCAAGGTAATGAGGGGCTACAATTACATGAGCAAGGTAATGAGTACATTTCTTATCAGGCATTGTTGCCTCCTCCTTTGTTTCCCCTTACCATCCCTGCAACCCTTGTCCTCCCTTCCTCTCCCCCCCCCCCCCCCCCCCCCCCCCCCCCCCCCCCCCCCGCCAAAGTTGTAAAGTTCGTTTTTTGACATAGCATCTTGTACGTCTCATTGTTGCAATGGGTCCAACTTTATCCCTATTTAAACAATTTGTTTTTTTCCTTCCCCTCCATGAAGTCTACCAACATCAAATACAGTGAAAACAGGGGTTATACCCTGGGGGAGGGACATACAAAGCAACAAAGAAATCATCTTATAAATATGTTAGAAACAATAGCAAGAAAGAAAAACTCATTTGAGTCCTTTTCTTGGGGCTCATTTTGTCAAACAGGGAAAGTGGATCAAATGTTTAGAAATCATTTATCTACTAGCTTACTCATTTCTCATGAAAATGTTTATGTCCTTCTACTGTTTTTTTTTAATTTTTATTGTGAAAATACCATAGAGAGGGGCAACAATTACATGGACAAGATAATGAGTACATTTCTTATCAAGCATTGTTGCCTCCTCCTTTGTTTCCCCTTCCCATCCCTTCCCATCTTCTCTCCCTCCTCCTCCCCATGTCCTTCTATTGTATAAGCAGGTATACACAAAGGCTGGAAAGAAGAAAAACAAAACAAAAAAGCCCTACTTGGAGATAGAAACATGTTTGGGGAAATAATTCCATCTTTAAAAAAAGTTTCATGCAGGTGGCTCACGCCTGTAATCCTAGCTACTCAGGAGGCTGAGCTCTGAGGATCATGGTTCAAAGCCAGCCTGGGTGGGAAAGTCTGTGAGACTCTTATTTCCAATTAACCACCAGAAAACCAAAAGTGGCTCTGTGGCTCAAGTGGTAGAGCACTTGCCTTGAGCTGAAGAGCTGAGGGACAGCGCCCAGGACCAGAGTTCAGGCCCCACAACCAACAAAAAGAAAACAAAAAGTTTTATTTAATATGAAACAGCTAATAGCAAAGATGCAAAGCATATTTTTATTGAAGCATATTGCTGCTCAGATTGTGTCTTCATATATGTAGAACAGGAAATCAGTCTTTGAATGCTTATTGTGTGTCTGGAGTTCCTGAAAGGAAATGCTTTTTTATTGTGTGTATTAATACATATATTAACTATTTTATGTTAAGCACTATATTGACTTTATTTGTAGTTGTATATAACCTCAAAAACATTTTAAAATGTTTTAACTCCATAGGCAGTCTGTGTTAACACTGTGCTGGAGAAAGCAAAGAGTATTTTCAAAGAAGAAGAATCCATAAGGCAAAACCAAGAAAATGAAATGTGTAGAAAAGCCTTTTCTGAGCCTGTGCTTCCAGAGTCTGTGTTTCCTGTAGCTGAAATCAAAGCAAAACCTTACAGGTCACTGCCAGAGAAGCCAGACAACGTTTCAAATCAACCCACGCTTCCTGACAACAAGCGGAGTAATAAGATCCAGGTTTTACATTCAGTGTTTGACCAATCAGCCGAAATGAATGAATAAGCAAATCTGAATACAAGTATCACTGTAGAAAGCTTTAGTTACCTGCTGGCACATTTCATCTGGCAAAACCAGGAACTAGTTTCTGGTGCTCTGCTTTAGCCAAAGGAGAGGGCAGAACGTCTACTGTCATTCTTTAGTTTTAACATGGCAGAAAAAGTAAAATGAATCTTGATGTCAAAATGTATGTATGCTTATACAATATTCTCAGTTATTTATTTTTGTGCCACGGCTGGGGCTTGAACTCAGGGCCTTGTGCTCTTACTTGGCATTTTCACTCAAATCTTGGTACTCTACCAATTGAGCCACACTTGTATTTATGGCTTTTGCTGGTTAAATGGAGATAAAAGTTTCATGCACTTTTCTGCCCAGGCTTACTTTGAACCATGATCCTTAGATTTCAACCTCCTGAGTGACTAGGATTACAGACATGAGCCACCACCATCTGGTCAATATTTTTAATTTTAATTTTTATATTTTTTTAGTGGTACTGGAGTTTGAACTCAGGGCTTCACATTTGTTGGTCTATTACTCTACCACTTGAGTCAAAACCCCTGCCTGCTTTTCAGCGGCTATTTTTTAAGACAGATTCTGGCTTCTCGTATGCATTAGCTATGATCTGCCAACTTCAGATTTCAATTTCTCAATGGGATCAAAAGCACAAACTACTGTATATTATATCCCTTGATGGAGATTAAATCTCAATTGACTTTTCTGCCCAAGCTGGCCTGGATCCATGATCCTCCTAGTCTCAGCCTCCCATGTAGCTTGGATGACAGGTAAATGCACTGTGCCCTGTTGATTTGAGAAGGAGGTCTCAAGACATTTTCTGCCTTGGTTGACTTTGAACCAAGATCTCCTGTTTTTAGCTACCCAAGTAGTTATATTACAGGCTTGAGCCATCAGGGCCTAATTCTGTCTACATACAATATTATTTTTTGTATGTGTTGGTTGTAAGACTTGAACTCAGGGCCTGGATGCTGTCCCTGAGCAATTTTCCTCATGACTAGCACTCTATCACTTAGAGTCACAGCTCAACTTCCAGTTTTTAGGTGGTATTTTGAAGATAAGAGACACAAGGGAACTTTTCTGTCTGGGCTGGCTTGGAACTGCAATCCTCAGATCTGAGTCTGCTTAGCTAGGATTACAGATGTGAGCCACCAGTGGTCAGCCAAAAATTTTTAATGAACAAGTCCATCCACTGTTTGTTGGGTATGTTGTGTGTGTATGCCTATCCTGGGGCTTGAACTCAGGGCCTGGATACTGTCCCTGAGTTTGTTTTATGTTCAAGACTAATGCTCTACCACTTTGAGCCACAGTGCTATTTTCTGGCTTTTTGGTAGTTAACTAGAGATAACAGACTCTTGAATCTCCATCCTCAGAGCTCAGACTCCTGAGTAGCTAGGATTACAGGTATGAGCCACTAACACCAGGCATACAATTTTTTTTGCTATGATTCATAATATAGGCATCCTTATAATACATTTATGACTCTATGACTTATTTTGACTGTTTATTTGGGAAAGAAAAAAACCCTATAAAAATGCTACATATCAACCAGCCACCAGTGGCTTATCCCTGGAATCCTAGCTACTCAGGAGGCTGAGATCTGAGGATTATAGTTCAAAGCCAAACCTGGGCAGATAAAGAGTGTAAGTACCAGAACCAGCACCAAAAACAAACAAAACTATATTCCTTTTATATCTTTTTCAGAGATATTTATTTTCTGTTTTCAGGCTATCCTGCTTGAGTCTCCTTATTTATAATTCACTTGTAAAGTTATGAAGGACTTGGAATTCACAGATGCTATCAGTTTATCAAACAGTATTTTAAAACTTGATGAGAAAATTTCCATATATGAAGACAGGACATGATGAGGTTATTTGTTTTGTTTGCCATTAAGAGAGAGGGTCTTGCAATGTGACTTGGGCCTCAAACTCCTAGATGAAGTTTTCTTATTGCCTCAGACTTCCAAGTAACTAGGACATCAATCAATACTGCTACACCTAGTAATGTGACCTTTATTTCCAGATTTAAAGTATGAAATTTAGAATAAGAAACCAAGAGTATATTGCTCTATATTGCCCTGACACAATGCTTTCATAATTGGCTCTGCAAACTAGGATCATTATTTTTGTCTCTAGGAGGTACTTTAGCTTCTTCTAGACACTTTTAATTCTTGACATGGGAGAAGACATTAGTAGTCACTCATGGATTAGCTTCTGATATATATATATATATAATAGTAATATAACAGTATATAATATATGTAATTATGACACATATGTATGTATGTGTATGTATATATATCAGAAGCCAATGAGATACATATATTAGATGCTAAATATACATAAAATATATATTATATATATAACTATATATGTATCAGATGCTAACCAGAACAAGCTGAATTACCTACCACAGAGATGGCATAATTTCTGTATTTGGCAAATAGCTTCTGCTATAAACAATGCATGCTAAAAAGTGAAGCCTGGCCTGTTAATAGTCTGAGAAATGAGTAACAAAGGTATTATACTTTCTTGCTTCCTATATCCAACTGAATTGGACATGTGTGTAAGCATAGTCTTTGTTACCTGTTTACATACTAATTTATTCAGTCAAGGGAGAAAGTCCAGGTGGGCCCCTTAGAATGTTAAGTACTAGGTTTGGACTCTTAGTTCAGTCATAAATCATGATGATTACTATGCTTTGAATATGGTTCTATTCTTAACAATCCACCTGGCAAATTCACAAGGCACTCAGTCTTTTTGGTCCTATTTACTCCTAGCTTCTACTATACTGCTGAGTTTTGCAATGACAGGCCCCACACCATGTTATTCTAAATGTAACAATAGTAATTGGCCATAAATAAATAACATGGTAAAACCAGGGTGAACATCAACCCTGCCTGTGAACTCTGAGAAACAAAATCTAGATCAGGAAACAGTTGTGCACACATGCACAAAGTTCTCTTAAAATTATTTTTAGAAACTTTATTTGAAAATTTCATATAAGCAAAGTGCTTTGGTTCACTAGATGGGGAATAACTCACTTATGACTGGGCATCTGCTGTGTGCTTTCCTTACCTTAAGAATCTGCCTTGGCTGAAAACAAAATGATGATTTTGATGCAATCAAGATGCAAAAATAATGATATGAGAGATAGAAAATCCTTGGATGTATCAGTGAAAGGAGTGGAAGAATGAAGCTGTGAGTCAGCACTCTATTTTTACTTTGTACATATTAAAACTTTCCCAGGACAAAGTCAGCTATAATAAATGTGGATGTTTTTTCTCCTATTTAACTTTTTTAAACCTATTTTGGAAAAAAAAATCCATCTTTGTTGGTAGGTTTCTAAAATATTCCTAGCATACACATTTTTCATAGCCATCTATTTTTATCAGGAAGAACTTTTAATTACTTTGAAGTCTCCAGTGGCATAAAAATCAGAGTCACACTTAAAGGGTTCCTTAGAAAGAGTCACATAAATATTCCCATTGTCCACTGTCACTGTGTGAATCCTTTGCTTTATCCCTTTGGAGCACCATTTGGGTTTTGATGATGGATCTTTAGGGTTTATAGATTGGTATAATCCTTCTCCTGTTGCCAAAGTAATTTTGTATTTATGCCAGGGGCAAACTATACATGGTCGTCCATCGAAATCCTAGGAAGGAAAAATAACTGATTTAGCAATCTTGAAATTTTAAATATTCATGATAAATCTTAGACTTAGTATGTAACTAAGGAACAGGTCAGTGGTGTGGGTGGCATTCACCTATAATCCCCCAATTGGAAGATTATACAAATATAATCTCAGCAGTGCTGAAGCAGAAAGATCATGAATTCAAGGCCAAGAAAGACCCAGTCTCAAAAAAGAAAAGAAAAGAAAAAGCCTCCTTTAATTTCTTCCTCCCATTTACACATGATTCATTATAAAACAGAACTTAAAATTTGAGGACAGCCATATATATCCCTTATGCAGTTCGCTAAAATCCAGTGAGTTGGAGCTCTATCAGAATATGACTTGCTCAGGCAAATATACCTTTCCACTGCTACCTTGCTGTTATCTATGTTAATGTCACTTCCTTGACAGAAATGGGGCAAGGCCTTCTAAAGGAATTCTCAATAGTTGCTGGGAGAACTGTAAGTTCCACATATAAATTCAAGAAGAGTTCAAAGTCATGAGTACAGAATTTGAATCCACCTTAAGAAAGTACTGCTCAAATGGTAAGGAGCCTTGAATTTTCTAGCTCACGTTTCAATGCAGGTCTGTTGTTTAAATTGAGTAAGCTGGGGTGGAGCACAGCAATTTGCAAGTCTAAGAAGTCCACACCACTGCTATGCATTCTCTGAGCAGCAGTGTGCCTACACTGAACTGACGTGTGCTCCCATTGTTGTCAGCACTCATATTTGCATGATTTAAACATGGGAGCCAGTAGTGGAACCGGGTATATATCAAGTGCAGAGAAAACCAAGTTTAGGCTTGTACTTCACACCAGTTAGAGATAAGAGAGAAAAAAGAAATTAGGCAGCTAGTGTAGGAATATAAGAAAAAAGAGAGCAATTTCCTTATTCTTCCTCAGTTAATAATTTAAAGTGTAGTTTGTTTACACATTTAAAAAATACGTATTAAATTATTACATACTAACAATAAAAATTCAAATTATATTGTAAAGTAAAAGCCAAGTATTATTTTCAATTAAAAAATTAGATCTTGGATTGATAACCATGCCTTTTCAACAACAATATTAGATTTAGAAGCCAGACACAGTGGCTCATACTTGGACCACATAGTGGCCTCTGTGAAGCAAAGATCAAGGTTTAAAGACCACCTAGGTAAAAATTCCCACAACTCCGTCATCTTAATAAGTCATCCCGGCTGTGAGAGAAGCAGAATGAGAAGGACTAAGGTGTAAGCCATCCCAGACATAACATCATGAGACCCTAACTAAAGCTATAAACATTATGGCCAAAGTGGCCTATCAAACACAAAGCACTGAGTTCAAACCCAACCAAAAGTAGATCTATCAGAACTACTGTTATATTACATACTTGCTTTTTTATACCAACAAACAAATACTTAAATTTGTTTTTTATAGAATTAGATTTTAAAAGTACCCAAGTGGCACTGTGCACCACTTGGGCCATGCCCAGTCCTTTTTATATCAGCATTTTTCAGCGTGTTGTGCCAGGCTGACCTCAGACGTATACCTTCTACCTAGCTTGAGATCAAAGACATGTATCCCTATGCCTGATGTGAAGATAAGGCCTTGCTAACTTTTTGCCTTGAGATAAAATACATTGTTAACATCTTTCCATAACAACACAGAATAAATCTACTTGTTTACTTTCATGGTTGCCTAGTATTGTACAGCATGACTGTATTATAGCATATTTAACCAGCTTCCAAATGTTAAAACATTTGGATTCCCTTCAGCTTTTTTAATTACAAAAAATAATGCTGTGTTAGACTTTTCCTTTATATAGACCAGCATTTGTGTAATTATATCTATAGAGGGTAGATATCCCCCAGTGTAACACCTAGGTCAAAAGGCATGAACAATTCTCATATTTATCTGTGAAATGGTTTTCTTTATATTGTAGAGTTGTGAATAATACAATATTAACCATGATGGTAATGCCCTAAGCTGTAACATAACCCAAATACAAATTATCTCTGAATTAAAAAAATAAATAACATAATAAGAATATAAATAGGAAGCATATGAGTTTGCTGAGAATAAATTTCATTGTTTACTTGTACGTACCTCTATTTCTCCCAAATGTAAAGGTCCTCCTGAATCTGTAAAGGAATTGAATATGGCATCTATTCACTAAAAGCAAAAGCAAAACCAAACAAAAACCAATCCTCACACCCAGAATTTCCATTGTGTTGTGATAAACGCAAGCTGTACAAATGAGAAGTAAAGTCTCACGGTAGCAGCGGATATCCATTGCATGATATTCTCCTTTGTGGTAGAAAATGACTACTTCTCTATCATGGACAACAGCTGTTATTCTTTCAGATCTTTTAATGTCATCTTCTCTGCCAACACAGACAGAAGAGTATTTCTCCTCTTCAGAATCTTGCTCAGAGCTTTCAAGGTCCATGCTAGTTGTAAAACAAAAACTAAAAAGTAAAAACAAAAACAAAGAAAAATATTTCAAGCCATCTTCACTAGTTTAGCTACTATACCTTAACTTATAGAGATACACGAATAGTCTTCTTGACTGATATTTTTCCTAGAGTTATATAAAATAAAATGTAATACTAGGTTATAATTAGTCATTACTTTATATTAGCAACTCTTCTTGCCTGCCAAAACTAGGAACAATTCCTTACTCTTTAAGGTGAGACAGATTAATGTCAATGTTTATGATTAAGCTTAAGGCATGGAGCCTAAAACTGTACTACCCCTTTATTCTCTATTCAGTACTAAGTATCTGATTATTCTCTGCATTGCCTTCAGCCTTCTGTTCACCATGTCTTAGTTGGCTTGGATCCCTCGCTAGAGTTGTTCATTTGATTTTATCTAGAACACATAATCAAATCACCCCTTCCTACCTCTCTCCTCTTTGGTGGTACCAGGGCTTGAACTCAGGGTCTCACACTTGGTAGACAGGCAGTGTACTATTTCATCCACTCTACAAGCCCATTTTGCACTCATTATTTTGAGATAAGGTCATGCTTTCTATGCCTGGGTCTCTGTCCCTGGCACACCATTGGTCCCAGCTTTCCTTATAGCTGTGATGATAGACATTGGACTGTACCACTAAGTATTTTTTCCCCTTCAAACAGTGCTCCTCCAGATCTCTGCTTCCCAGGTTGCTAGGATTACAGGCTTGAGCCACTGTACCTGACTCATCCAGCCAATACTTATGGGCATAACCATATAACTATTCTATCAAGAAAGAATAGGTATGAATGAACTCCTTTCCTTTGCTCACCACAAATAGAAATGGTTACTCTTTTGCCTTTTTTGGAGCACTTAAATAGATGCCTTTCTCCTCAACACATCGAATAGCATTTTCAGGTATTTTTTTTCTTTAGCTTATTTGAAAGTGAAAGCTTATTTTCAGAATATAAAAGTCACAGCCTATTACCTCCATGTGAGAAATAAATGTCAAGATCCACCAGTTGTTAAGCTTTCAGTCACCTTTGCAACTGTTGTAAATGGAACTCACTCCACAGTGCAGAGGCTGGGAGACGGTCAACCAATGAGTTAAATCACTATATCATAGTAAGTGATACCTGAAGAAAACCTAGGCTTCTTAAGTAACTCTGACAGTCCTATGATTTTGTTGTTCTGTAAAGAGCTGGGTCATCCTGACCTTTCTCTCTTTGTAAATTCATTCAGTCCCTATACGTCCATTCTCTTAGAATCAAACACTGATCAGTAAGGATGCTTAGAATAGAACTATTTCAATGCTTTTCCATATAATTCTGAACTTTGTATCTTGTTTTACTCTTTAATATCCTTTTGGTCAAATGTAGAAATTAAAAGGCAAAGAGGGGAATTTCTCAGTATTGATCCAGTTCTTAATTCATATCCAGTCCTTAAATCAAAATAATGATTTAATATACACTACTGTGGCATAACATTTAGCAACCATCCTTCCAAATGCAAAGTTAGGTATACTACCAATCTTTAAAATGGCATATGTGTGTGTTTTCAACCCTTGACTTACTCTTTTTGTTATCTCTGCCGATTGTGGTACTTGAACTCAAGGTCTGAGTGATGTCTCTGACCCTCTCTGTGCCCAAGGCTAGTGTTCTACCACTTGAGCCACAGCACCACTTCTAATTTTTGAGTGATTAAGTGAGGATAAGAGTCTCATGGGGACTTTTCTGCCTAGGCTGGCTTCTAGCCATAATCCTCAGATCCTCCTGAGTAGCTAAGATTACAGATGTGAGCAACCAGCACCTAGGTCTTTTTGTTATCTTAAGACCTTGGGAAGTATTTATCTCAAACATAAGCCTTCCAAAGCAAAAGCTAACAGCCATTTTAAAAGCTGGCAAGTCTAGGTTTTATTCAGTATTTCCCTTTTCAGTTTAATTTGAACAATTTCATCATGTTATGGACTTATATTACCAGAATAGGAATCTACAGAAAGCCCCAAACTTAAGAGAGATCCAACTCTGCTTTATGCAAGATAGGGAAATGTATAATGACAAGGAAGTATGCGTATGCCCATTGTGGAGAATCAGCTGCTGTTGAAACTAAGACATTTTCTGTGAAATGCTCATACTATATGAAGTCGTTTAAATAAGGATACAGGTGGACCCATTGCAACAATGAGAAGTACAAGTCGTTATGTATAGAACGAACTTTACAACTTTGGTGGGGGGGGCGAGGAGGATTGGGTGGGGGGTGGAGGGAGGATGGGAAGGGATGGGAAGGGGAAACAAAGGAGGAGGCTACATGCTTGATAAGAAATGTACTCATTATCTTGCCGTGGAATTGTAACCCCTCTGTACAGTATTTTCCAATTAAAAAATTTTTTTGAAATGAAATAGTTATAATTGCTTATAATGAACATATTTATCAAAGTTATAAATGACATGTCTACTTCAAATAAATATTCCAATTTTGAGAAGATAGTCCTTTATAATCCAAAAGTAGTCATACTGTCATAGTTCATAGGAAATTACATGATGCACCTTTCCTTGGCCAATAGAAACCAGTATTTTAATTCCACTTAAGACTTAGGTTAACATTTTACATATAAACACAAATATCCAGCTTATTACTGCAAAGTCATTTCCCTGTGAATGAAGGGAAATTTGTTCATGGCAGTATCAAGAGGCTTCAGTCCTTCTGCAAGGAAATTTCCTCATGAATTTTCTAAATATTTATTTAATCCTATATGACTGAAAACTTCTTAATGTTAGGAGGGAAAGAGCAAGGCTCTTTTGAAAGGCAAGAATCTAAAACAAATTATTGCCTAAAAATAAAAATTGGTGTTCATCATGGCAGGAAACAATAGAAAAAAATTATAGGCCACAATTTCAAAAGGGTAGTTACTCTGAGCTGATTGGAAGACAAGTATGACATGTCTTCATAAGCCTGGGCTCCAAAACTGGAGGTCAGGGGTCAGGGGTGGGAGAGAGAAAAGGACACACAAGCATGCACACTGTTAGCGAGTGGAGGAGGTTTCAGTCAATGTATAAGGGAAAACATGACACAAATGAAGTTCAGGAAGTTATAAGGATTTGTACTCTGGAGTTTGCAGGGTTAATCCCTGCTCTAATTAACCTATTTGGACTGAGACTGTAACTCATTGGTACAGCATGTATTTATCTTGTACCAGTGTCCTAGGTTCAATACCCAGGACTAAATTTAAAATAACACATGCTGTTTTAAAAATTATTCACAATAAACCTATAATAAGAAAAGGTAAAGATTTTCTGAGTTAGCTACGGCTGTCAGAAAGCTGGAATACTTATCCCTCTAAATAGTCATTTGGTTTTGACAGGTACCCAAAGTACACAAATAGCTACATGGTTATTATTTACTTCTATAGATGGATGTGCATCCTTTATCAGATTTTATAACCAAATATACAACAATCTGTAAAAATGCTTATATATGAAGAGACATGTGACTAGAATTAAAGGAAGATGGTTGGAGTTGGGTTATGGGTTATGGGAGTTGGGTTAAAGGTTGCAACACATAACCCACAAAGGATTAAATCTATATTAAAGAACAGTAAGAAGGTGTCATAAAACTGTACAAAAATGCCCACAAAACCAGAGCAAACATTTTGCAGACAAAATGTAATAGCCACTACATAAATACAAAGCAAAACCACAAATAACATACTACTTTCCATCTACCAGATTAGCAAAAAGTTATAACAAGAAGGTAGAGCAACTGCTAGTAATGACATATATCAATGCTACTACTACAGTTTGGCATTACCAAACATGGTTCATGACCCAATAATCCCTCTTCTGGAATATACAGAGTTACACAAGGAAACATGTACAAGGATGATTGTAACAATGAAGTCATGAAACACCTCAAAATCCAACAGTAGTAAGATACACAATTTGATGTTTATCCAATGGAATGCTATACACACACACACACACACACACACACAATGGAATGCTATACACACACACACACACACACACACACACATGTGAATATGTATGCTGTCAAGAATTTTTGAAACATAAGTTAGATTTTTTAAAAAATATAACAAGCCCACCATGTTGGTTTATGTTTGTAATCCCCGCTGAGAACCTCTCATCCCAGCTGTGTGTGGAACATAAACAGGACTGCAGGCCAGGCTAGTTTGGGCAAAAACTGGAGATGCTATTCTAAAAATAACTAAAGCAAGGAGATATGGGGGTTTGGCTCAATGGGAGAGTGCTTAAGTACAAGGCTCTGAGTTCAATCCCCAATACCACTACCACCAAAAAAAAAACAAGACTACAAATGAAAACATCTAAAGATGATTCAGAGTATGCTAATGTTTTTTATCTAGTGCAAAAATAGGCAAAACAAAACAATGTATTTTTCATAAATACATATTTACAGGGCATATTTATAAAGAATAAATATCTTAGCTATCTCAAAATAGTTCTTATATTTAAAATGATTCATCACTATGTAAGATGTATCCTATATTTTTCCTCCTGAACTTTAAAAGGTGGTTGAGGTTTACAATTTAATATGCCCACTACTCCTTATCATATCCTGCTTTATGTTCAGGTGACCAAATTCCAAGACAAAAAGAGGATGAAGTTGCATTTTGCATCCTCAGAGAATGAGCCTGCATATGAATTATGAAAGAATTATTTGAGAGTTTGTACTGCTTGTATCAAAACTTAGCAGTAGTGAAGAAACTAGATAGTTGTTCTTCTTTCCACAAATCTATTCACAAAATGTATTCACAAAATGTAGGAGATATAGCTTAACTCCAAAAGTTAATTAAGGTCTCTTGACAAACCAACTAAATGAAAACCAAACACAGTCCTTTCTCAAATTTCATTCTCTTTTAGCAGTCTTCACAAAGTTGGCTTCCAAGAAAAACTGCAGTGAACTTTGAAAGGACTGATAAGAAATGAACAGAAAAGCCTGGGGCTAAATGATAAAGCTTTCAGAGAATTATGATGACAGCCTTGTATTGTGCTTAGAAACACAATATCTCATCCTTCATTCCTGTATGCATCATAAATGCTACCATTCATGATATCTGAAGACTATTTATAATTAACCTGTATTATTCTTAATACTGTAAATACTGTGAATGTCACCGTCCTTTCAGACAACAATGAGTTCATGTGCTCACCTTAATTACTGTTACTTTGATGAGCTACTCAAATACTCTTACACAGTTCCTCTGTTTTAAATTATGTTTGAATCTTTACAAATTTTTGTTTTCTTTATATTGACATATTATATGTATTTACATGTTTTGAAATATACTATACAATAAATTTAGCTAATTAACAAATACATTACCTCATGCATTTATCATTTTGTAGTGAGAATACTTTGTATCCACTCTTAGCTTAAAGAATACAATATATTATTAACTCCAGTCTTCCATGTTGTACACTAGAACCAAAATAGCAGAATCTGAATAAGAGAAGTAGAAATTAGGCCACTTACCAAGTTTGGAAGCTAATAAAAACTTTCTTTTGAAAAATTTAGCTATTCTAATCCACAACTGTTCTCAAAAAAAATCCTATAATTAGATTTCTAAAGGTGCTAACGGTATATAAAATGATTAATGAGCTAAATGGGTCCTTCGTCACTATTAGATAGATGCCTTGACAACACAGATACTATTTTAGATACTCAATTTTCCATAAGACGTTGGAATTAACAGAGACATGAGATTAAGAGTACTTACTTGTTACTATTCCTCTTGAGCAATGATTAAGGTGCTTGCTTGGTTCACAAACTATCTGAATGCTTATCTCCAGAGTGACACTCTTGCTGTTAGGTTCAGCCAATAGAAATGCTTCAGTAGTTTTTGTAACTCTTTGGATGACAGCATAAGCAAAAGATAAAACTAGCTGTGACAGGAAGGAATAAACCAAAGAAAACAGGAAAGAAAGAAAAAGTACTGGAAATAGTACAATAAAAAACCTCTTGCTTTCATTTCTTGGATTTCATGTGATAAGCATCATTTTATATGGTCATATATGCACATAGCTATTGAGCCCTTGCTATCCTCTCCTAAGGATATCCTCCTTTGTTCTCACTGTGTGAATGTATAGACTGCTGTTTAATTAATCACGTCCAAGTGTAACTGTCTTTTACTATTCATTGGGTTTACTTTATAGGCACATTCTAATGATTACAAATGAGGGATGCGCAGAAACAGTAAGACAAAGGGCGAACCAATTCAGAAATGAACCCCCTAGACACTACATTGGAAATGAATTATACAACTTGGAGGTGGGGGGAGGGTTAGGAGTGGAAAAACTGGGAGACAATGAGGGAATGGGTGACACTTCAAAAGGAAATGTACTCATTACCTGATTTATGTAACTGTTAGTCCTCTGTACATCACCTTTACAATAAAACTTTTAAAAATTAAAAAAAATACAATCCATGAAAAAAAACCAACTAGCTGTATATCAGTGACTACTTCTTGGGCATTTTGCATGTGTTAGTTTATTCTCATTAAAATTTGAAAATTATAGAGCTAATAATACATGGGTAGCTATAACTTTCATTTAGGTAACACCTATGGAATTATCTTAAAACACCCAGGTGATCTGCAAGTAAACCATCTTGAAGTACAAACCTTTTAGCAAAGCGAAAATGTAGTATCTTTATACTGATGGGACATCCAGGTATAAGAAAAGATAGCTGTGAATTTAAATTTAGGCATGCTAATGCACCAAGAGTTGTGTACCCAAATGTTTGAAATTGAGTACTCGCCTGGTTAGTCATGTGGTCTTTCTGGAAAAGACCACCAGGCTCTGATTTGGAGGTGTGGGATCACAGGTGAGTTCCACCTGGGTTGGAGGCAAACTGCGTTATTGTGCTTAGTTGCATAAGAAGGGCCAGTTGCAGGAGGGAGGGTGGAGGAGGGCCCTCTGCACATCCAGGAGGTTAGGGCCGGGCCTGAGCTCAGGCTGTCAGTCCCCCCTAGGTCTTGCGAGCAGATAGTGTCTCTTGACCTCAAGCTGCATTTAGCCCTTGAGAGACGACGGTCTGCACTTGTTCTTGTTCGGCCAGGCGTGGCGACCCGGGCGCAGTGCCCACTGGGATTGCCGGGGCTGCACAATCCCGGAGCAATTGTTCTGTTTTACTGGGTCTGAATGTCAGGACAGCAGGTAGAAAAAAGCCCTGCCCGGCTCCCCTGGGGCTGCAGCCCAATTCTCGAGTTAAACCGATCAGCGAGGCTCTCTGGTCCTCGGATGGGATAATCTCCCGAAGTTCACGGGGCCGGACAGCAGAGATCACCTAGGCCTTGGGAGGCCCAGGCCTTCAGCTGGGGCGGAAGCCGCTCCTGTAAGCCCCGCCCCGAGGCTAGGGCCACGCCCCCTGGTTCATAGCCCCGCCCCGAGCCCCGCCCCACATCTCTCAGTCCCACTGCGCCGACTGGAACTTACAGAGCTGAAGCCCTCGGGGTGAGTGCGCGTGGCCTGGTACAGCTTCTGCGATTTGCGACTGCCCGAGCTGAAGAGCTGCAGCAGCAGCCGCAGCACCTCCTCTGGGCGGGGCAACCCAGTCACGTGACCCTAGAGTCCTCGCTCCCCCCCCACCCCCTCCTGGGGCCGCCCCGGTGGTGTGTGTGGCTGGCTGGAGACCCCACCTGACGGTGACTTCCAGCCACTGCACTCTGCCAGCATCTCCATAGCGTATCTCAAACGTCTGTATGGCAAATGTGAGTGGTGGCTTTTCTTCCTGCTAGGTGATTATTGATCTCCCGATATATACATTTTAAATGTGCTCGGTCATCTCACGTTTTATCTCATGTGCAGGCGTTCATCACCACGCGTGCAATCCGCGTTGGTGACAGTGAAAGAGTAAGAATAGCTGGAGGGTTCATCAACTCAAGGGAATGGTTGAATTAAGGTACAGGGTGGAGATAGGAATAACTTTGTAGCCATATATTGTGTGCTCAAAAGGACCAATTCAATGATGAATATCTTTAAAAAATCACAACACTTATTACCATGTGCAGACACTGTTCTTAGTGTAAATACTTTATTTCTAGACATAAAAACATTCACATATGTATGTAAATATTTTCATAAAACTAAAGAAACTTAACAGTGGTGATTTGGGGACAGATGGAGTGTTTTTACTTTCATATTTCTAAGTTTTCCCCACATTACTATATGGAAGTATTTAAGGGAAAAAAAAACCCACCACAACAAAAAGTCCTCACATATGTGTTTAGAGATGTGTCTGGGATTCTTTAAGCTTTTCTTGAAGCTAGTATGATGTAGTCCCAGCTACTTTGGAAGCTGAGGTAGGACCCTTTTTAAAACAAAGAAAAGAAACAAGAGGAGGAGGACGAGGAAGAGAGGAAGGAAGGAAAGGAAAGGAAAAAAGTATGTCTCAGTATTCTAATGTAGTGGTTCTTAATCTTGGATAAGCCTTAGAATCACTTGGAAGTTTTTAAAAGTTATGTCTGGGGTTGAGAATGTGGCTTAGTGGTAGAGTACTTAACATGCATGAAGCCCTGGGTTCAATTCTTCAGTACCACATAAAACAGAAAAAGCCAAAAGTAGCGCTGTGGCTCAAGTGGTAGAGTGCTAGCTTTGAGCAAAAGGAGCTCAGGGACAGTGAACAGGCCCTGAGTTCAAGCCCCTGGACTGGCAAAAACAACAACAAAAAAGTTATGTCTGTTCTTCAAAACAATGGGAGCCTGGGTTCATTATGTTTTAATTACCAAGAGAGTTCACTGTGAATGTAGATGGAACACATCAACCTGTGTTTAATATGGTGACATAGTGATTTCAAACCCTAGTTTTCCAAATGGACCTAGCATTGACTGGGAATATGGCTTAGTGGTAGAGTACTTGCTTCGCATGCATGAAGCCCTGGGTTCTAATCCTCAGTACCACATAAACAGGAAATGGCTCAAGTGGTAGAGTGTTAGCTTTGAGCAAAAGAAGCTCTGAGACAGAGCCCAGGCCCTGAGTTCAAGCCCCAGTTCTGGCAAAAAAAAAAAAAATAGTTTCCCAATGGACCTGGGATACTGGAAACTCAAGGGTCTTGTCCATTTATCCTGGTGTGCTTTCCTCAACCTCCTGAGGATTTGGTATTACAGATAAGGTATTGTCACTTCTGGTTTTCTGGTGTTTCATTGGAGATAAGAGGCTCACAGATTTTCCTGCTTTTGCTGTCTTTGAACTGCAACCCTCAGATCTCAGCCTCCTGATTAGCTAGTATTACAGGTGTGAGCCACCAGCACCTGACTACATAAATACTATTTCAATAATGAGGCTTAAAATGCAAAATACTGAGAAGCTCAGGATAATGGATTTTAGTTTCTTCTGGTTCTATAGTGTTTAGTATAAGTTTAGGCGGATCAGTGATATTTTATTACATAATTTGCTTTATTGGCCAGAAAACAAGTGAAACATCTAGTTGATCCATCATTTAACTGACATAATAATAAAATACTTTTATTTATTGTAATTTCCCTTTTTCTGCTGGATATCCCAAAGTATTTTGTTGGCATATGGAGCATGTTAGCAGGACCTAGCTAGAGTCTACCAAAGGACTAAACAGCATTGCTATTTCTAAAGAAAGTTCTCTTTTACTTTGGCATAAAGGCTATATTTGTGCTGGCTTTGGTAGCACATATACTAAAATTGGACAATATAGGATTAGCATGGCCTTTGTGTGAAGATGACATGCAAATTTATGAATTTTTCTGTATTTTAAAAATGATGGAGGGTGAATAATACTGAGATATATTGTGTCTATGTATGAAAGTAGTATAGAGAGGGCTGTTTATAACCGTTGAAAAATAGAGGCTAGGGATAGGGAAAAGAGAAATGGAGGGGATCAATCTGATCAAAGTATAATATATGTGAAATGCCATGGTGAAACCTTTTTGTATAATTAATATACATTAATAAAAAGAATATCAATATAATTTTTTTCAGCAAGGCCCAAAGAAACATAGGTCCCATGGTTTCCCTTATTTGCAAGAACTAGTATATGTCTGAGACAAGCAGAAATGGCCAGATAAGTTGATGTTAGGCGAAATGAACCCCAAGATAAGGACTCAAATGTTTTTTCTTTCTTGCTATTGTTTCTAACATATTTATAAGATATTTCTTTGTTGCTTTATATGACCCTCCCCCACAGCATAACCCCTGTTTTCACTGTATTTGATGTTGGTATAATTTGTGGAGGGGAAGGGTTTAAATAGGGATACAGGTGGACACATTACAACAATGAGATGCACAAGACGTTATGTCGAAAAATGAACTTTACAACTTTGGCACAGGGAGGGGGGGAAGACAAGGGGAGACGGGAGAGGGGATGGGAGATGGGAAAGGATGGGAAGGGGAAACAAAAGAGGAGGCAACAAGGCTTGATAAGAAATGTACTCATTACCTTGCCCATGTAATTGTAACCCCTCTGTATGGTATTTTCACAATAAAAAATAAAAAATAATTTTAAAAAGAAGAAGAATATCAAGACAGAAGGTATATTTTAGATCCATAGGCCTCAAATTTTACTTTGAATAAATGCAATACCACGCTTCAGTAGCACACCCTACACCCCTGCACACAGAGAACTGCCTGAAACTATACCTGTACAGTCCCGCACATCAGGTAGTAGCAAGAACTCATGAAGTCCACTTCAAAGTCCTTACAGTTTAGGAATCCTACTGGTATTTCCTCCTTCCCTTCCTCTCTCCCTCCCTCCTTCCCTCTTTCCTTCCTTCCTTCCTACCTATTTCTGTAATAGAACAGTTCTAACCAGTGCAGGCATTGTCACCACTAAATACTACCTGTGGCTATCTTGGGTCAGTTTTTACTTCTCTACTTTGACCCAATTTGGTCTTTCATTCTCTCCGGGGTTTCTAACATTGGCCTACTAGTGACCCCTAGTGGTACCTGTGACATAGAGATGCCTGCTTTTTCTCTGATTTTTGAGTGTCTGGTTTTGATTTCATGTATAAAGACAGACAGTTTCAGCTATGTCTTCCCACATAAGGGACCTCTGCTCCGACCACAAGACTCTTTCTAGATAGGTATTTCAGGCATCATGTCCTTCTTCTTAAATAAATTAACACATTACCCTCACTAGTTTTGAGAGCTACTGGTTTCACTACAGGGAAGTTTGAAGGGAGTTTACCAATCTGGATTTCTTACTTCTCCTAATCAGGAAAAATTCGGTAGCATTGCTCTTCGTAGGCTACTGTGACTCAGATACTTATAAAAGTGGCTTTAAATGCCATAGATGCTATGGTTCTTAAACCTTTGTCTCCTCAGCCTATATATAGCAAGTGGATCCCTGATAGACTTTTCTACCTGGATATTGTGGCAGAAACATTGGGGCTCATTAACATCCCATCCACTTCTATTTCTACTTACAGTTGATTGAGTCTTGAATGGAAATGCAATGTGCAGACCTCTGCAGATGCCTCTTTAACTGTCATAAGAATTAATAGCATGGTGGCATCTCTATCAGCCTGGGTCTGTTAAGTGACTGTATGGAACAAAGACCACATGCTTTTTGCAATATATGCTCTCTGACTTCCCACCAAGCTCTGACAGATAGAACTTAATAGTAGAAATGTAAACCACTCTGGACAGAAGTCTGGAGGGTCCTCAAAAAACTAAACAGATATTTTCCCTACTCAACCCAGTCATACCACTTCTGGGCATCTACCCTGAACATCATGAGTCAGGATATGATAAAGACACCTGCACATCCATATTCATTGTTGCACTATTCACAATAGCCAAGATCTGGAAACAGCCCAGATGCCCCACAATAGATGAATGGATCCAAGAAATTGGAAAGAATAAAATTATGGCATTTTCAGGGAAATGAGTGGAACTAGAACAAATCATGTTAAGTGAGATAAGCCAAGCTTAGAAAGACAAACGATACATGTTCTCTCTGATACGCAAAAATTAGGTCTAGAATACACTGAAATATGATAAATTATACAGGATTCTAGATACATACCATGAGATTAAAAGAGGATACTCAGGAGAGAAACACAAAAAAGCAATGCCTATGTGCATCTTTTTATTTATATATGAAATAATACATATAAATTATATTTTATTTATATAAAATAATACATATTAAAATGAAAATATGGAAACAGATCTCAATATTGTTTTAGTTTTTGATGATTCTGTCTTTTTTAATGTATAGTGTATTCATGAGTATATCTTCAGGAGGGTAGTGGGGAGGATACAGAACTTGAGGGAAAAGGGGTAAAATAGTACAGCAGTAGAGCTCACTGGACATTGATGAAAGTGAACTATACAACCCATGGATGGAGACAGGAGGGAGGGTCTGGGAGAGAGTGAGGGAACAGAAGACATTTCAGGAAAGAAAATATACTCATTACCCGACTCCTGTAATTGTAATCCCTCTGTACATCACAATAAAGTAAATTTAAAAAAGAACTTAAAAATACCTTTTTGTTGTTTTTTTGGAGGATGGGATTTGAACTCCTGGCTTTGTGCTTGCTAAGCAGGTGTTTCATTACTTGAGCCATGCCTCCACAAAGGCATTGAAATTTTGAGGTGGTTTAGTATCACAATTTAGCATAGTTTCAATGGATTTCTTATCATTGTATTGAGTATAATATTCAAAATGTACATTTTTCACTTTAAGACATGTTTACTAGCCAAGTTCCAAGATGCTAGGTACCAAGGGTCAACCTTTCAAGCAGGTCCTGGGGCTTGAACTCAGAGGACTGGATGCCATCACTAAGCTTCTTTTGCTCAAGGCTAGTGCTATACCTCTTGAGCCATGCTTCATTGTTAGCTTTTCAATAATTTAGTGGAGATAAAGAGTCTCACATACTTTCCTTTCTGGGCAGCCTTTGAACTGTGCTCCTCAGATCTCAGCCTCTTGAGTAGCTAGGATTACAGGCATGAGCCACCAGCTCCTAGTGCAAGCAGACCTTTCAGGATAACAGTTTCAGTCAGTTTGGTGAGCTTTTCTTCATATGGGAGCTGAGATTCTCTACTCAAAGTCTAAAGAAGGTCAACATTATCACCTACGGAGATGGAGAAAGAAGTGCCAATTTATGAATTCCAGTAAAACTTTGAGTGCCATGTTTCTAGGGCTCAACAAAGACATTGCGTGCAGGTCTCTGGAAGAAGAGTGCACTCTGTGACACGCAGAGACCTCAAAGGGTTTCTCTTTCCTTGGGATTAGGATATCACTGGCTATCTTTACTACAATTGTAATTTTTTTTTGCCAGTCCTGGGGCTTGAACTCTAGGCCTGGGCCCTGACCTTGAGCTCCTTTTGCTCAAGGCTAGCACTTTACCACTTGAGCCACAGTGCTACTTCTGGCTTTTTTCTGAGTAGTTTATTGAAAAGTCCCATGGACTTCCTGCCCCAGGTTGGCATGGATCTCTGATTCTGTTCTCAGCCTCCTGAGTAGCTTGGATTATATGTGTGAGCCACCTGCGCTCAGCTAGTAATAATCTTAACATGGCAACTGCTACAATGTGTCTCTTGAGTCTTTCTAGTGAATCCCCAAATGTGTGGTGGTTAGGAACCCCCTGACATCTTCTCCAAATCAAATACAGCACTAAGTCTTGTGATTTCTACTTCTTAAAATGTACTTCAAATCACTGTGCTTTTTTTTTTCTGTTGTCACTATTTTATCATAGCATTCTCTTTTATTTGTGATAAACATTTTCTCCTTGCTGGAATTTGCAAAGAACTGAGAGATGAAAAAAAAAGAGATACAAATGTAAACTTACTTAATCCTAAATATTTCAAGTCTGCCAAACAACAAGTCCAATGGACTTGCTAACAGTCTCCTGAACTAAATTATGTGTGCAAGTCTCTGCTTTCCCCTTTAGAGCAGTCCTTTTATGAGAACTATCCTGTGCTCTCTGCAGGCACACAAATCTTTAGAACAAAGAGAAAGCCAAACTAAGCATATGAGAAGAAGTAAATAAAGGCTGGAGATTTTCAGAGGTGAAACAGTTCTTGTTCTCTCCTGATTTTTATCTGCCAGGTAGAATGCTGTGTTCTGAGCAGAAAGTAAAATAACACACTGTTGTTAATTGGTGGAGACAGTTCTGTGCTCAGAGAACACATGTAGTCTCTATAGAGCTTAAAGCAAGCTTTTGATATTTGTATCTAGCCCGGTTTGGCAAATAACCATAGAGCTACCTGGGCCCAGCAAAGGCACAGCTTTTGCATTGGTCTCAGGCAACCTGCAGCACTTCTTGCCTTTGAACAGTGCCATATTGGGTCTCAGTAGAAAAGAGAGACTCCAAAGACCTTGGAGACAGGCATAGCTAAAAGCAAGGACTAAATTGTAGAAAAAGAAAAGACTTTTGGTACTTGGAATTGCTATGTAGAAGTGGGTAGAGTAAGGTTGGCTGCAATTAAAGGCGATGATATTAATGAAATGGCAAACACTCCCTATTCCCTTGGGGAAGCCCAGCTGAGTTCATAAGCATCAAATTTACTGGCTTTTTCACTTGCTTTTTATTTTTTTTAATTCTTCATTTTATTTTATTTTTTAATTTTCGTTGGTTGGTTGGCAGTTTGAAATGGGGTTTCACTGTGTTGCTTAAACTAGTCTTGAATGACTCATACTTCCAAGTAGCTGGGACAACTGACTTGTGACACTTTTTCCTGGCTTAATTAATCTCTTAAATTGGTCTCTTTCTCTGTGAAAATCCTGCTTGTCAAAACTGAGTGCCTTCCTTCCTTTTTACTTTCTCCTTGCTTTTTATTTTCTGAATTTTCCCTCAAAACATCCTGTACAGACAAAATTCTTCTTAGCTGTGTAAAAGCAGCAGGAGATAGACTCCCATTAGATCAATGTGTAAGCCAGTATTGAACTTGCTCTGTTTTTTACCAACTGAATCTACTTTAATGTTTGCACATTCTTGTTTGCACCTCAGAGCTCCAAGCTTTGGTAATACCTACAATAACTGATTTCTCTGGTCTTCCCGTCCCTACATGACCAAATTTATAATCATTAGTCATTTTTGCAGTAGTGTTTAAGAGGATGATTCTAATAATGTAACCAGGAAGATGGGTTATGAAGTTAGTATGTAACTTCTGGTGCCCCCCCCCCCGTGTGTGTGTGTGTGTGTGTGTGTGTGTGTGTGTGTGCGTGTGCGCGCGTGCGCGCATGCACATATTTATGTATGTGGATTGAAGGTGGGAACAATTCCAGAAGAACACCATGTTGTGAAATTGGCAGAGGTGCCTAAAAATTGTCCACATAACCATTTTGCATATTTACATATGAAAAGGTATTTCTGTCAGGGCTGGAGGGTGCTTGCCTCACATGCATGAGGGTTCAATTCCTCAGCACCACATAAGCAGAAAAAAAAAGCCAGAAGCTGTGCTGTGGCTCAAGTGGTAGGGCCCTAGTCTTGAGCTGAAGAGCTGAGGGACAGTGCCCAAACCGAGTTCAGCCCCCACGATTGATGAAAGAAAGAAGGAAGGAAAGAAAGAAAGAAAAAAAGGAAGGAAGGAAGGAAGGAAGGAAAGATTTCTGTAAAGACAACCAGGTTGAGAAGACAGGAATTAGAAGATTCCATGGTGAGACATTTAGAAAAAAAAACAGACTCTGGGATATCTATAAGACAACTGGCTTAGTCCCTTAAAAAATACAAAATCATTTTTAAGAGAGCAAAAGAATGTCTTAGAACAAAAGAGTTTCAAGAGACATAATAACTAAATGCAATGGGTGAATTATAATAGATTTGAGTTTACAAGAGAAATGTCTATTCCAAAGAGAACAGTTGAATGTGGATGGGCTGAATATGTTAGGATATTAGGGAAAATTTATTGTAAGTTTTATGTGATAACACTTTGTAGTTATATAAGAATTCTTAGGAGATGCATGTTCTAAGATTCGGAGATGAAATGTACTCAGATGAGATTATTGTGTCTGCAACTGATTTTCAGTTTGCAACCACTACCAATATATATATAAAAGCAAATATGACAAAATGTTAACAGCTATTGAATTCCAGTGACGAATATGTGGGTGTTCTTTTGTATTATTCTTTCAGTGTTTCTGTATCTATTATAATAAAAAGATTAAAAAGGAGAAATGTCTTTTTAACTTACTTCACTATTAAACCACCACAACCACCACCCCCTCCCCATGCCGACCCCCCACTATAATAATAATCATACCACTGCATCTGCTGCCTCACGGAGCATAGTCTGGAACATTCTTGTTTAGGGAAAAAATTCTTAGCAACCACATTTTAAAAGAATACAATAATGATACATATGCAGCAGTACTCAATAAAATATAAAATATAAAAATATTTAAGATTTCAAAACTCACTTTAAGGGTGGAATTGGGAGAGATGGGAGAGAAAGATGAACGGGGTGACATTAATCTGGATGCATTGTACTCATAAACTGACACATTGAAGTAAAATGCCTTTGTACAGGTACATACTAGTAATAATAATAATAATAATAATATCCTTATATTAAAACTCCATCTTGATAGCAGAGAAAGAGCCAGTTTAGTACTCAGAGATCAGGACCATAATGTTCATAGGTTGCATAATGATTCCTGAAAGTCTTATTGTACATTACTCAAATCTTTTTTCTTCCTATAAATTCAGGATGATGATCCAGGCCACGTTTTCACTCAGCTGTGCATTTCTTTGTTTACAAACTAGGTGAAATTAATGATAAACCACTTCTATTACTTTCAGAAAGAAATGTCAACAACAATGTATACTTCATGTAAGGTACAAGAGATTAAGGTTAATAAATTTGTTTATAACCTGAATCCACAATATACACGAATGCATATTTCCTTAATTGGAGATTTGGAGGCATGTAGTTGACTTTGGTCTCAATTGTTTTATCTTCTGGCAAACTTCCTGTCTCTAACTCTCCTTCCATGAGGCCCAGAAGTCCATATAAGCCTCCTAGATTATTAGAAAACAAAAACAAAAGACAAAAATATGCACATAACCCAGCTCTAACCAAGCTCCCAATTTGGTATCTTTGGTCCTAAGAGTTTTGCTAACGTTATTATTTCTGTTGACTTCATTAACCTGACAGAATCTGTTGTTGAAAGGCCCTTTGTTATTATGGGGACTGAGACTGAGAAATGAAAGAAATTCCTGATGACATATTTTGTGCAGTGAGATCCAGTTCTATCTGAAACTATTTTATATTCTTGGACTTTATTTACTTATTTTTTCACTCACTCATTCATTCATTTTGTGCTAATAGTGAGGCTCAAATTCAGGACTCTGAACTCTCAGTTGGCTTTTTTTGTTCATGGCTAGACTTCTACCACTTGAGCCATGCCTTTTTTGCTGGCTGTTAGGAGATAAAAATCTGGAAGGCTGAGACAGGAGAATGAAGATTTCATAGCCAGTGGGAACCCTGTCTCACAAAAACAGTAATATAGGAGCTGGGAAGGTGGCTCAGTGGTAGAGTGCTTGCCTTCCACGCATGAGGCTCTGGGTTCGATTCCTCAACACCACATAAGCAGAAAAAGCTGGAAGTAGCTCTGTGGCTGAAGAGGAGTGCACTAGCCTTGAGCTGAAGAGCTGAAAAGCTGAAGGACAGTACCGAGGCCCAAAGTTCAGGCGCCATGACTGAGACACACACACACACACACACACACACAAACCAGTAACATAACACAATCTGATTTTAATATATCAGTTCCAATGTTCTTAGAACAAAAAGCACTGGTTCTTAACTAGTTAAAACAGTAGTGATGGCAATAATAGAACTTAAATAATAAGCTTTTTAAAATAGTAACTTCCTCTTTGTACTTAACAACTCATAAAATTAAGATTACTTATTAATTAATATGACCCTTTTGAAAAACCAATAATTTCTATTATTATTATTATAATCTTCATGGAACTTTTCAGTCATTTATAGCTCAGTTATTTTTCTTTTTATACTTCATATTATAAATGTAATCTATAATCTGTTTCTTCAGCACCATAAGTATGACACTAAAAATGATTTTTATCACAGCATTAAGTTAACTGCTCCTGAATTATTTACCATCTAGGGAATAATAGTTCTCCTTTAAATTCCTGCAAAAGGAATCTTGATGATCCAGGAGGATTCAAGCCTCTTGAATACAATATCTGTTTTCTAATACTTGTTAGGATTATACCCAGAACTTCCATAGATATTTTACTAAAATATTAAGGAAACATCATGATGGGCCAGACATTGAAGTGATTCAGACTCCCCAACCCTTCTAAACTTGAGATATCATCATACCTATCTCAATTTTCTCTTTCCTAAAGATGGAGTTCCCTTTTCTAAATAAGCCCTGGAATATTGTTCCTTACCAGTTTCCTCCAGCCCACCCACTTGCATCCACTGGGGTGAGAACATGCTCCTTCCCTCATTTACAGAGAGAAGGAAAGGAGGAAGGGAAAAAGGGAGGAAGAATGAGGAGGAATGTATTAATGGGGATGTGCTGCTCTCCTGGCACTCCTAACAGATGAAGAGCTTCTTTCCTTTATGCCTACCCAATCCTTCTGTGTACTTTCATTGACTTTAGCTGATTGAATGATCATCCTATGCAAGACTTGGTGGTGAAAGGGATAGAATTATGATGTTGGGATTAGGCTAATGAAGGGGGGGGGGAAGGAAGGAAGGAAAAGAAAGAAAGGGAGAACAGAAAAAAGGGAGAAAGAACAGAAAGAAGGAAAGAGAGAAAGGAAAGAAGGATAGAAAGAAAAGAAAGGTAGTCTTAAGGTAATATTTACTTTTGTTGTGTGATAAGAATACTATACTGTTTCTTCCAAGTATCTAAATCTGAAAGGCAAATTCTCCTTCATTGCAACACAGTTAAATCTCTTGTCTGTATAGAGGAATACAGATTCCTGGGGTCAACACAAGGTGGCCATTTCAAGGAATGTTTCAACTTTATTAACCTACAGGGCTTCCATGGATGGTAACAGCATCACTTAGGAAGATTTCAAACTTAATTAAAATTAGAGGAACTTCTTTACTTATAGGAAAGAAATATTTCAATATAATTTGTATATAAATAGTTTATGAAACCTAGGGAACAATCAGTCAGTTTAATAGGATTTTAAAATAATTTCCTTAGTTGGTATTAAACATTTCCAACACAGCTGGAGAAGTTTCAAAAGTTGTAGCTAGTAAACAGCTACAATTAATAAAAAGCAATCACCTTAATACTTATGCAGATACTTAAAGGTAAAGAGACTGGTTTTTTTCCCTCTACTCCATATAATTCATATCCTCATTCCCTTGTTCCAGCTAAACATGATGGCCTCATTTTCCTTGCAATGATGCACACAGACATATGATATTGTTCTGCTGATAAGCCCGTAGTACTGTCTCCTGGGGGCTTCTGAGGAATATTTCTTCATACTTATAAGGAGATGAAAAAGAAAAAGTCTTTTTTATGGTCATGGTTATGTTTTAATGTAATTCCTGGAACTGCAGCAGTCATTTTGTCACCTTCAGGGTCAAGTCCATGGTTCAGGATGGTAAAATAGGAAGATGAAAAACAGTTACAGTGTTCCATAGAATATATCGGTGTTCTCCATAGAAACATAACCAATAAAAGCATTTATTGCACACATATATGTATGTATATCACACACATATAAATATATGTTATATATTACACATTATGTATATATAATATATTATGGGTTTTGGCTCATGCGCTTATGGAGGGTGAGACATCCCACAATACATTGTGTGAAAGCTGGGGAAACAAGAAAGCTTTGGTGTCATTCAATGCAAGTGCAAAGGCCTGAGAATCAGGCATGGTTATGCAAGTGCTACTAAGTAAGTCCTATGATCTACACACTCAGAAATAGGAACTCTACTACTGTTCAAGGGCAGGGGCAAGATGGATATCTCAATTCAAGATGGGATAATAATTCCCTGTTCTATTTGGTCTTGCCCTCACAAATTTGATGATATCTAACATCATTGGTTAGGGGCCCAAAGGTTAACCTGTTCTGGAAATATCCTGAAAGGCACACTCACAAATAAACATTTTACACATATCTAGGCATCAGTTCACCAGTTGAGGTCAACAGGTAAATTAATCATTGCAGTATTGTATTGTGAAATTGAGCTACTTAATTAACCAACTAAACAACTAACTAAACCTGGATCATCCTTACCAGTAGATTTCTGATATATGGGATTAAAAAAAAAACTTAGGCCAGTAGAATCCACTTTCTGCCAGGGTTCTCTCAACTGAAGACAGAAGAAAAAATCTACTTCAGCTGACTGGAATATATTATTTCGCTTGAGAGCATTCTAAATGGTACAACATTACAAGTTATACTTTGAAATTTCTCTGAGCCTCTGTCTTGATCTCTGCCTCTAGGCAGTTCTGCCTTTCCAATTTCTTGGTCCTTGCCATTCACACCACCTTTTCACAACTCAGATTTGATCATACTACATTGCTGATTAAGTTTTTTCAAAGGTTATTATTATTATTATTTGCTTTCTTAGTCTGGGTCACAGACCTTTGCTCACTAGATACAGGATGGATGGTGTGGCATCATGTTCCATCATGTCAGGTCACACAGATACTCGAATGCTAGACATTTCAGCTACTGTTATTCATTGTTTGGGCATTCTATGTTCTGTCTCCTCCGTGCTTTACAAAGGCTGTTCTCATTATCTGGCACCGTTCCCTACCTAATGGATTATTCCCAATTTAGCCTTCAAGACTGAGTATGTTTTGTTGAGTTCACTGCCAAGTTTCCCAGGGTTGTCAGATGCACCTTTACAGTGCTCTCAGCACCTCCTGAGTGGACCCCCTACTAATGTACCTGACACTTCAGTGTAGTTGTCACACTGTTTCCCATATCTGACTATATTGCCTGGAAGTGGGAAATGAGTTTTATTCATCTTACCACTTCTAGTGCATAGCATATCACCCAACGCAAAGTAAGTAGCAAATGTATATTAATGAATATCAAAATAATGATAGATTTGGGCTTATGAACATACTTCTATTCTATTTGGGTGACCTACTTCAGGTATTATATAAACATAACATCTTCTTCAAGGTAGGGGGCAAAAAAGAGAGGGAGGAAAACCTATAACTTAGTAACATTCATTGTCAAAATTCTAAGGAGGTTGGCATGGTGGTACGTGTCTGTAACCCATAGAGGAGTTGTTGGTTCAAGGCCAGTCCAGGCAAAAAGCTTAAACACTTTCTCTATCAATAAGCTGAGTGTGGTAGCATGCATCTGTTATTCTAGCTATGCATGAGGCCTAATTAGCAGAATTGATGTCTGAGACTTCAGGAAAAACACAAGATTGAAAGCTAACTAGAGCAAAAAGAGCTGGAGACATGGTTCAAGTAGTAGAGTATCTGCATAACAAGCACAAGGCCCTGAGTTCAAATCCCAGTACTACTTCTAAATGAACAAACAAAAGTTTCTGGAGGAAGGAAAGTGGTTTACAAGACCTGATTTTGCAACCTGTGTTCTATAAGAGAGGCCCATTCCTAGGCAGCATGAAAGAGGGTTTGACTTAGTAAGAAGCCTATGTAGAAGTGCAGGGATTTCCAGTTAAATCATTTTTTACTAGACTAGTGAGACCCAGAGGCTGGTAAGAAATATATACATAGTCAATTTAAACAGGTTGTCATGGACTGTCATGTAGCTAGAGTAAACACAGTGAAGGTTAAGAATCAAACATCCAGTCAAATCTGTTTAGAGAGAAGAACTGACGTCCTCATGTTGGAAAATGGCAGCCTCCCCCTATCTAGATCACCTGGAGGACATTGGGAAACAGCCTGCAGGTGTAAAAGACCTGTTGGCCAGAGCAGGCCTGTAGCATGATCTCTCCTACCCACTGCAGCTTTCTTTTGGTGTCATTGTGAGATCCATCTGATGGAAAGAGGGTGAGGAGATGTTGTCAAATTCATGGAGAGCTGATGCAAAGATACATTCTTGCTGGGTGAAGACCTTACCCATGTCTTTTGTCATTGTTGGATTGAGCAGGTGGAATGAATACATCTCCTTCCACTGGCTGTATTTATCTCCCCTATCTCTTGGCAGCTATCTGCTATATGGGTCAGCCTGTCTGGAAAAGATCATGCCAACCCCAGAAAAAGCTGAGTCCCTTCTGCCTGCTGTGGGCCAAACTGGTGACCATACAAGAAAAAAAAAATATATATATACACTATATATATAGTGTATATATGTGTGTATATATATATATATGTATATATATATATTTATACACACACTAGGGGAACGTAAGTCACAATAAATGAAGATTTCTGTTCTTCTACTTTTATCCCTCTTATACCTTACTTAATGAAATATGCAACAATTATGTATTGAGTGCCTACTATGTGTCCAGTGTTGTTGGATGTGTTAGGGAATGTATTAGTGGAAAAAATAGTCTTCAGAAAATGCTAGCTCTATAAATTAGCTTCAACCAATCATTTCATCTTTCTGAATCTTTCCCTTGTATTTGTTTATGAACCATTCGCATCTTTGTGGGCTCTTATGTGAAAGTCATGGCTAAGCACCTGGATATATTATTCATATATTATTCCCTCTAGAACCAAGGACAGTTAAGAGGAAGTCATGAATCAAATTTGTTTCTTTGTTTTCAGCAATCCACACTGATAGACCTTGAATTGATTTTTTTAACAAGAGTTTCATGGACACAGGCAGTATTCAGTCATCTCAGCTTCCCTTTACCTGCACAATGCCTTAACACTCCCTCAGGGGCAATGAACACTGTCCATATGCACAAGCACAGCTCATCTCTTCTCTGGTTTGGTCAAGACCTTCACTGACAAGCTCCATTTGGACACTATACTACTCTATGTGGACACCAAAATTTAGAAGCTAGTCTGAACAAAGGAATTTTTTTTCCTATAAAATTCAGTCAGCCATGTCTGAAAGGCACTAAGGGGAGTCTTTATGTTCCTCTCCCACAGTCTCAGATTCTGTTGACGTGGAAGCTAGACTGGAAATAAAAGCAACACTGATTTTCCTCGGAGAGAAAACACATCACCAAGCTTTTTTTTTTTTTTAAGTCTTGATTGTTCAGTGAGATTTTTTTTTATTTTACAAATCATGTGACACTGAAGTGGCACTCGGATTACATTTCTGACACTATTACTGGGTACAGCTTCTAGTCTGTCTCCCAGATAGAGCTATCTGAGGGTTTTTCCTCTTGGTAGAAACAGCAAGATTTCTGGTCCCCAAAGTACACAATCTGATTTAAGCACAATTCAAGAGAACTACCAGCAGATGATACAACAAAGCAAATAACAGGTTTGTCAATTTAGCTAAAATAAGTGGTTTTACTCAGAACACAAGGGGAGTGTGAAACACAACTGCAAAAATAATAACTATGTAAGTTTTTTTGTGTGTGGGGGGGGCTTCCCCGGGGTATCCTTTCATCTCCAAAAGAGAACTCGAGAGGAACTGGAGGGAAGAAAATAAATGGGAAATCTAGGAACATGTAAACATTATTAGGAAGTACAGTAGGAGAAAGGGGGCCACCGTTCCTGTCACCTAGAGACCTTGCTGCCTGTTCTGTAAATGGCTGGGCGCCGTCCACGTGTAGCTTTGGAGTCTGAGCCTCCGGGACAGATGACCTCCCGGAGCCGAGGAAGTATCTAGAAAGCGCTTTCGCAAGAGCAGGGCAGCGGTCTGGGAGGCGGCGGGGGTGGGCGCAAGCAGCCCTGGTTTCCCTGATCCCGCCGAGCGTGGTGATAATGGGGATGGGGCCAGCGGTGGCGGTGGAGTGCCTGGTGGTCTCCGATCCCGCCGCTGTCCTCGGGGACTCCCTCCCGCGCGCCACACACAGAGGCCAGATGCCTTCGCAGCCGCCTGCAGAGCCGGCCGTCGCCCGCCTGGAAGTAGAGGTAGACGAAAGGATTGAGGGCGCTGTTGCACACCCCGACTACGCGCACAGCCACCTCCAGGCCCTCTCCCTCCCAGTCTCGAGTGGGGCCGTACGACCACGCGGCCACCAAGCGGGTGGCGAAGTAGGGCAGCTCGCAGCCCACGAACAGCAGAGCCAGCACCAGGCTCATTTTCAGGCTCTGCACCTTGGCGCGGGGCAGCGCGCTGGGCGCGGAGGCTGGGGCCGGACTGGCTGAGCCGGGAGCTGCAGCCGGAGGTGCCAGGGGCCGGCGCTGCCACCAGGCACGCAACAGGTGGCTGCCAGCGACGCCCATGACCGCGACGGGCGCCGCGAAGCCTACGAGCACTTCGTACAGCGCGTAGACCTGCAGGTGCCAACGCGGCAGAGGCGCGAAGATGCCACGGCAGCGACGTTCCCCCGGCCAGGCGCGGGCGGCGGGGGACGCGGCGGGCGAGTCGCCGCGCACCACGAAGGTCGGAGGCAGCGCCAGCAGCAGCGCCAGCAGCCAGCCCAAGGCGGCGAGGGCGCGCGTGGACATCGGCGGCCCCAGCGGCCGGCGCACGGCGCGCTGGCGCTCGAGGGCAATGAGCGCCACGAAGTGGGCGGAGGCCCCCCGGCCGGAAGCCCGCAGCAGCTGCGCCAGGCGGCAGGCCAGGTTGCCTGCAGCCGGGCTCGGCTCGCCCAACAGTTCCCAGGCTAGTTGCGAGAGCGCCGTGCCACCGCACGCGTACAGATCGGCCACAGCCAGATGCACCAGCAGGAAATCCATCTTGCGCCGCTTCGGCCCTGCCCAGGACCCGCGGCCGCCACATAGGCGGCACAGCACCGTGATGTTGCCGGCCACTGCCGCCACCAGGATGATCCCCAGGAACACCAGATGGACCCGGTGCCCGGCCGGTAGTAGCTGCGGTCCCGGGGTCAGGACTCCCTGTCCCGAAGTTAAGTTGAGACCCCAGCTCAGCAAAATGGGTACGGAGAGGTTGGGCGCAGGCGGCACCGTGGAGGGGTTGAAGGGATAGTCCATCCTTCGCCGACAGCTAGCGGAGGCACCGAAGAGGGCGGGAAGGGTACGAGCAGCCAAAATGGAGACGAGGTGGCGCTGAGTTCCCAAAGTTAGTTGAAAACAATAACAACAGCAAAACAAACACTGAGAGGGAGATGGATTCCAGTGGATTTCCCGTTCGTTGTTTTTGTAGGTTGTCCTTGTCGTTTGTCACTCAAATGTGGGTTGTACATTCGAGGAACACACATGATTCTTGTTCTCCACCTTCCCCGCGTCTAGACCCCCCAATCGAGCAGATTCTCTTCCAATCATTGCTACAACCCCCCTACACTGTCCTCTGGGCACCTCATCCAATGGCTGTTTACTGGTAGAGCATAGAGAGATGTTTGCTTTGGTTGGCCATTGTAAAGGCTAAAGTTACCCAGGACCATCATGCCAGCTTCTGAGAATTCTCCCATCTCAAAGAATTTTGCGATTGCCAGCTAGAAAGCAAAAGAAAGACGGAAAAGGAAGGCACAGGAAAAAAGAAAAGGAAAGGAGCTAGTTTTGCTTTAAAACAGGACACAAACGTTCTGAAATACCATAGCTATGCACTTAGCAGGGACATAGGAAACTCAAAGGTTGTTCTCCAGTGTCTCTTGCACAACCTTGTTGGTGATGGAAACTCAGGCCTCACACATATTTGGCAAACACTGTACCACAAAGCTACATCCTAACCCCCAACAGTGTTTTGAGCTGGGGGCACGGGGAGAGGGGCTCGGAGCGGAGGGGAGAGGAGTCATTAGATGCATCTTTGATGAGGATATGTGCTGCAGCAAAAGAGAGCTAAGGGGCAAGACTGTTGCCAGACAATTAGGAGTGACAGTGGTTGGCACTCCTTGTTACTAGAAACATCCGATGACAGCTGTTCTCGCCTCTCAGTCACATTCGTTTCATTAGTCTGAAGAGGGCATTAATAGGTTTTATGCAAATGTTCACAGAGGCACTTCCTATCCCCTAGTATTTAAATCCAGTAAGGGATGTGTCACCAGGCTCCTCTTTGCCCGTTCTGTTTTCCAGCAGATGGGAGGTTGCTAGGAGAGACTACGCCTCCAGTAAGCCTAGAGAAAAAGTGACTAAGAAAACGATAAGGCAGCCAATTTTTTTTTTAAGAAATCCAAGTCACAGGAAATGCTTTACATTTAATGCTGCCTCTTTTAGCGGAGCGCCTTCACAAACAAATTTTAGTTTCCCTGCTGTAAGCATCATTTTATCATTTGTGCATCCTCCACATTCATCATGGTAAAAGTAGAGTTTCCTGGATTACCTGGTCTGGGGACCAGGGAGGTGTGGCTATCTCCTGGGGTCCCCATTCCCAGGCTGAAGAAACACTTGTCTTTGAAGGAGGCTTAGATGGGCTATTGGTGACAATTCTATGAGTTGTGGGAATCTCACTTTCTAAGGTCTTGTTCATCAAGATAACTTTAATGTCTCATATTGGGACCAGATACATGGCTGATATTGGTGAATATGTGTTGTTGGTGAATCAGAATAGAATGCATTTCAGATAAAGCAAATTCTTACCTTGACTATAAATCCATCACATTAGGAAAATGCTGTGTGTGTGTGTGTGTGTGTACACGCGTGTGTACTGGTGCTTGAACTCAGGTCCTTGAGCTATTGCTTAGCTGGTGCCCTACCACTTGAGCCACACCTTCACTTCTAGAAAATGCTTTTAATATTCATGCAGGAAACACCGTGGAGTCGCTATGGATGGGAATGTCTTGGATGGGTATTTAAGAGTTACAGTCAACGCCCTGCAAAATATAAAATTCTAGTTGGATTTCACAATCTTTTCTTAAAGAGTTTCTTTACAGGCCCTTTCTGTGTAATGTGCACCATTCCAGCTTATGATCCACTCTGGGCAAAACCATCGTTCTTTGATTCTCCTATAAAATGTTAGTTCAGTGTCTCTCAAGATAATTCTATAGTTTATTTCAGAGTTGTTGGAATGCTCTTGTGTACCAAAAAGCAAGACTTTGAATTTGAAGCTTAGCTTTAGTAAGGCTCCACCAAACCATTCATTTAAAGAACTAACCATTTATTTTAGTACCAGGAATTAAACTCAGAGGCTTCTGGCTTGCTTGTCTGGGTCGCTCATGGCCGGTGCTCTAACAATTCCAGATCCTCTTTTTGCTGGTTAATTGGAAACAGAATGTTTTCTTCCCTGGCTGAGCCATTGATACATCTTAAAATTAATTCTTATAAAATGATACATGTATATAATTTTCTAAGTCAGCATAGAAATAGAAAGCCGTTATCATAAAGGGTACTCATCCTCACATATTCTCCTTTTATCTACTCCCTTCTAGAGGGAACTTTAGATCTATTATTTTTTTTTGGCATTTACTTAATTTTATATTCCTAGTGTATAATGTTATTGACCAATATTTTTTTCTATTAACTTGCTAGATATAAAGCTTTCATTTCTTTTTTTCTTTTATTTCTTTTTTTATTGTGAAAATACTGTACAGAGGGGATACAATTACATGGGCAAGATAATGAGTACATTTCTTATTAAGCATTGTAGGCTCCTCCTTTGTTTCCCCTTCCCATCCCTTCCCATCCTCCCCCTGTCCCCCTACTCAAAAAGCTTTCATTTCTTACCTTTATCTCCACTTGTTTCCATTTTCTTAGTATTACCCTAGTTCAAGGCCCACGACTGACCAAAAAAGCAACAAAGACATAATCTTATAAATATGTTAGAAACAATCCCATGAAAGATCTCTCTCTTTTTTTTTTTTTTTGGTTGGTCTTGGGGCTTGGGCTTGGGTGCTGTCCTTGTGCTCTTCAGCTGAAGGCGAGCACCCTACCGCTTGAGCCACAGGGCCACTTCCGATTTTCTAATAGTTAATTGGAGTTAAGAGTCTCACAGGCTTTTCTCCCCGGGCTGGCTTTGAACTGTGATCCTCAGATCTCAGCCTCCTTAGTAGCTAGGATTACAGGTGTGAGCCACTAGCACCCGGCTCCCTAATCTTGTTAGACCTATATCAGGGTTTCCATTATGGAAAAATGGAAATATTCTGGGTATTTTTGTATATTTTAATGATCATTATTATCTTTCTTCTTTTTTATTTTTAGTTCTAGGATTTGAACTCAGGGTCTTGTACTTGCTAGGCTGGTGTCCAGCAATGATCCATACCTCCTGTCTTGTTTTTCTTTAAGTTAACAAGTGCCTTTTCTTAATTTTCATTGCTACAACAGCTAATTCTATGCTTTCATGTAGTCACTTCGTAAAATTTGTATACCATCAGATTCACAGCATAATATAGCAACTCCATTCCCCTTCCTCCCCACACAAAAACCTTTCCAGACATCTCCATTTTTCTCCTAATTGGTGTTAATTGTCCCCCCTGCCCCTCCCCCACTGCAGCAAAACTATAGCCAGGGTCTTCTCACTGTGGTCCTCACTGAAACTCTGCTTTTGTCTTGGGTTACTATGGTTCCTTTTCCTTGGAACTGTGCTTTATTTTTGTTGTATTTGTTGACTTCTCTTTTAGTACAACAAACATCTCATAAGGCTTAAAAAAAGTTTGTACAGAGGTGAGGACTAAGCAATGAGAGGCCTCTTTGTGTTTATTACTGGACTGTCTTGGACAAGTGGTCCTTTAGCCTATTCTCATCCTGGCATCTCACTTCACCAACATCCTACAGAGTCCTCTCACCTATGTTAATTCTAGTTTCTTATCTTGTGTGTGTGTGTGTGTGTGTGTGTGTGAGAGAGAGAGAGGAGAGAGAGTTTTCTTACTTGGTCTATCTCCCTGATTTGGCAGAAAATATCCTTAGAGATTGCTTGAGAAAGGGTAATGTTTAGCTGACATATATATGTTATATACATATAAGTTAGCATTAAATGGTTGTTCTGAGGCAAAGATTGTGACTTTTCATGTTATAAATGAAGAACATCCCTTCGCATATGCCGCCCCTCACCCATATTCCCCCCCCACACCAAAGTTGTAAAGTTCTTTTTTTTTATTGTGAAAATACTGTACAGAGGGGTTACAATTACAAGGGCAAAATAATAAGTACATTTCTTATCAAGCATTGTAGCCTCCTCCTTTGTTTCCCCTTCCCATCCCATCCCATCCTTCACCCCCCCACCCAATCCTCCCCGCCCCTCCCCCCCAAAGTTGTAAAGTTCGTTTTCCACATAACGACTTGTACATCTCATTGTTGCAATCCACCTGATCCCTATTTAAACGATTTGTTTTTCGCCTTCCCCTCCACAAATTATACCAATATCAAATACAGTGAAAGCAGGGGTTATACTGTGGGGGGAGGGACATACAAAGCAACAAAGAAATAATCTTATAAATGTGTTAGAAACAATCACATGAAAGAAAAAAAACATTTGAATACATATCTTAGGGTTCATTTCCCTAACATCACCTTATCTGACCTTTTCTGCTTGACTCAGACATATACTAGATATTGCAAATAAGGGAAACCATGGGACCTATGTTTCTTTGGGCCTGGCTTACTTCACTTAATATGATTTTTTCCAAGCCTTTCCATCTCCTAGCAAATGGGGGAATGTCATTCTTTCTGATGGAGGCATAGAATTCCATTGTGTATATATGCTACATTTTCTTGATCTATTCATCTACTGAGGGGCATCTGGGTTGTTCCATATCTTAGCTATGGTAAATAATGCTGCGATAAACACAGTCGTGCTGGTAGCTTTAGTGTGGTCTTGTTTGTAAACATTTGGGTAAATGCCCAAAAGTGGGATTGCTGGGTCATAAGAGAGCTCTATGTGGAGTGTAAAGTTCGTTTTTTGACATAACGACTTGTACATCTCATTGTTGCAATGGGTCCACCTGTCTTTGTACATAGCATTTAATGAGTCCCTTAGGATAAAATATTAAAGTATTTTTAATACATGGTGCTGAATTGCCTTTAACAAGAAACTCAAAGCAATGTATGTGTTTTTCTCTATTGTCACAACAATATGGGCATCATATCATTTTTTAAACTTTTCATAGTTGGCAACAAGTGTTTATTAACTTTATAAATGGAGTATAATCCACATACCATAAAATCCAGCCTTTTAAAAAATATTTTTGACACTTCTAGGATTTGAGCTCAGGACCTTCCAGTTGCTAGGCAGAAATTGTCTACCAGTTGACTCATGCTTCCAGCCCTATTGGCTGTAGTTATTTTTTGGATAGGTTTTGTACAGTCTTATGCCTCACTGGGACAGAGATCCTATTTATGCTTCTTGTATAGCTAAAATGACAGATATGCATCACTGCACCCAGGTATTGGTTACAATGGGGTCCTGTGAGCTTTTACCCAGGGCTGGACTTGAATTGCTATCCATCCCGTATCTCTGCTTCCCAAGTAACTATAGTACAGATGTAAAAATTTAGCCTTTTAATGCATACGGTGCAGGTTTTTCTTCAGCATATTCACAAATTTGTACAACTAATTCCAAAGTGTTTTCATGATCTTCCAAAAGAATAGTATAGTTGTTCTTCCCACCCAGCCCTGTGAAGTACTACTTTGTCTCCATGGATTTGCCCTATTCTGGACATTTCATATAATCATACAATAAATTGCCATTGTGTATACTTTCTTTTACTTAAACCAACTTTTAAAGATTTATGTTGTAATATATAATAGTAGCTTATTTCTAAATAATATTCCATCATATGGCTATATCATGCTTTGTTTATTCATGCTTTTAGCCAGTGTGTATTTGTGCTGTTCCCCCAGTTGATATACATAATTTAAAAAAATGAACATACAAGTTTTGCTTTTGAGACAGGATCATGCTATGTATGTGGCCTGGCTGGCCTTGAAACACAGTTCTTCAGATATCAACCTCCTGAATAGAATATACTTAGTGGCATGAGCCACTCATGTCTGGCTGGCAGGGAAATGAGATTTTAAGATTAGATCTGTTACTATAGCCCCTGGTCATAAGATCTGGCTCTGGGTCCAGATGGGCATTAAGAGTAACAATAGAATGTATAAAAATGATAACTTGGGTTATACTTTTGGACAAAAATTGAAAGAAACCAGAAGATATATACATATATCCCTATTATAACTGGGACACAAATCTTTCTCCTGGTACTAGGGACCAGGGCATTTTGGAGAAGGCAATTTTCACTCCTAGTATGACATTTCCTATAGGAGGTGGATTGGAAAAACTATGTTGAGAGCTCTGAGTGATGGTGCCTGTGTGTAACCTTGGCCAGGAGGATGGTGGCTCAGGGCCAGCCTGGGTAAAAGTTACTAGATCCCATCTCAAGCCAGGCACTGTAACACTTATATGCAATTTTAGTTATTTGGGAGATGGTAGCAAGAGGATCATAGTCCAAGGATAGCTAGAGCAAAAGCACAAGATCCTATCTGAAAAGTGCTGTCATGCTTGTATAGGAAGTATGAGCCCTTGACTTCAGTCCCCAGTACTGCATAAAGCAAAATAACAACAACAAAAATCAGTGAAGATAATTTATTCAGTTCAAGGTGTTATACAGTGAAATTATATTTTTAACCGATCAGGCAGTCATTTACTTAATAAAAGGTCAGTTACACTGGAGGCCTGGCTCAAGTGGTAGGTAGCTGTCTTGTATGCAAAAAGCCCTGTGTTTAATCCCTAGTACCACAAAAAAAAGAAGAAAGAAAGAGAACATGGGAAGAAGAAGAAAAGGAAGAAACAAAAGAAGAGAGGAAACCAAAGTCAATTGGGTAATCATTAAAAACAAGCAAATTAGCTAAATTAAGACCTCTAATATGTAATGTCTAGATGAGTCAAAGATCTAAGGACAAGAAATAAAACTGTGGAAGAAGGTAAGTGTGAAGACCATTGTAAATATGACAGAAAATTCCAAATCACAAAAATATATTCATGTAATTTTAAATTAAATATTATTTTAATTAAAAATCGTAATTGTATATATGGTACAAATAGCTACAAATTTGATAACATGAAAATATAAATTTCTGCAGGTTAAAACATCAGAATAATATAAAAAGACAAATGACAGTGACAAACTAGAAAGAAAATATTTGCAGGCTTTCTTACAAGTAGCTAAAATCTAAGGCATGCCTGTAAATAGAAAAGAAAGAGTAACAACCAACAGGAAAACAGGCAAAGAATAGAAATAGTAATTCATAGTTAAGTTCAACTTTCTAATGGCTATTCAATATATGACAATTTATCAACTTTATTCATAATAAGAAAAAATAAAAATATTTGATATTTATCAGGTTGGCACTTTATACAAAGGCTATGCCTTTCTGAAGAGTATCAATTTGGATAACCTCTTCAGAGGTAAATTGGTTGTATTTACAATAATATTGTAGATAAACTCTTGACTCAACAATGTCACTTCTAGATATTTACTGCCAAATCTGGGAGAGGGAAAAGAAATAAGGAGAAAGATAGTATATAGCCTGACACCATTGGAAAGACTAGTGGAAAGAAAACATCTATTTGTGCCTAAGTGTATGGCCCGTTAATGAAAGGATGAACATGAAGGTGGTTTCAGTAATCCCTTCTTGGAAGGGACTAGGAATGGACAAATATTTAATACCCTTCATGCTTACATAATCCTTTTGTACCTTTTGAGTCTTTAACCTCATGCATATATTGCTTGTGTGCACAAGAGTAGTAAAATCAGCTATATCCAGGGGCTGTCTTCCATTGAATATTTCTAGTATTCCATCAACTGAGTCATTAAACTCTTATCAAATACTCACAGAATTGTTTTATGGTTGATAAGCAGTAACACATTTAAAATATTTTCTGTTCTGTATAATTTGGGGAACAAATTTCTATTATAAATGTCTATTACAGTTTTACATCAGTCTCTTTGATACAATCATTAAATTGTTAGAGATGCTAAGATTAAGGTCTTAATAATAACTAAGCATTTTGAAACTATGTAAGTCTATGACCATTGTCAATTAGATATAGTACATTCTTTAAAAGAAAATAAGTAATCCTGTGTAATGCCAAGCACTCGGAATCCTGTGTACACAGGAAAAGGCAAACACACTTGCAAGTTTTCCTCTGGTATCATGCTTTCTTCCACACACATTATCCACTCTGGCATCTACTCATAGCTCCATGGGAATCTAGAGGTCTCCATAGTTTGAGATGAAACTGACTGAGGTCAAAGACAGTATACTACTCAGTAAAGAAAGAAGTGTACAAGGGAAGAATCTGGGTAGGAACAGATTAGGTAAGGGAGTAATGCCCATCACTAGTGAGCCATGGGAAGGAAGAAGAAAGGCCTTTGATGACGTCTGGGAATCAGGGACCACGTGACATAGACTCACAGCTATCAGAAATTCTTGTATTTAACGCTTTAAAAAATAACCTTTACTACTTAGGAATATTATATTTTAGGCCTATTCTTACCTGAGTTTTCCCAAAGATGTTTAGAAGACTAAGAAAATTTAATTTTCTTTTCTATTAATTTAGTAAGTCAGTAATAAACTGAGATAAATCCATTGGAATTACTTTTTTCATTCATTCAACAAACCAAGTGCTGTTCCAAGATACAGGGAAGTAATGGTGTACAAAGCAGGCAGTTCTCTAGTTGCTTACCTTCTAGCATGGGAAAAAAGTCAAATATGTCATATGGTAACAAAAATGCAAGGAGAGAGTTTGATGGCAGTCATGTGTGTATGTGCTGTTTACATCTCGTATTCAGGGAAGGCCTGTAGGAGAAGGGACAGGCAACAGGGACCTGAGGAAGGGACAGATAGTTAGACTTATATATAGCTGAAGATAGTACTCTTTGTTATCCCCCAAGGAAGAACAAGTGCAAAATCTCTGATTCAGGAACCTGATTGATTCCTCTCTTAAATCTCAAGGAGGCCTGTTTACACGAGCAGAATTAGGGACAAGTTGATGAGGGGAAGAAATCATATTGGCACCCAGGTCCAACTGAAGACTTTGAACTTTTACTCTTGGTGAGATGGGAAATCCATAGAGTATTTTGAGCAGCAGTGTATGCAATACAATATGGTATTAACAATTATGTGATAGATTAAAATTGAGTAAAAGCAGAAGATGGCAGAGACTTGGGAAACCATAGCAGGAATGTAAGTAAATATCTTCCTAATCTTATAGGTAGAATAATATTCTTTGTGCTGAAAAACAGATCCCATGTTAAATATCTATTTCTTTATTAAATAATTTAAGTATTTATCAATTCTTCCTGTGCATCTGGACACTAGTTTTCATTCTCATATATTTATGGATGATTTCCTTGAAAACACTTGAGCCTTAAACTGCTGTTGTATAATTTTTGTGGTTTAAAAATCAATTTCATATGTATTTCTCTAACAAATTTGTCATTCTAATTTCATTTTAAGTAAGCCTCACTTTGACCATATAAGCAAAGATTAGAAGTAACTTTAGGTTTCTTAATAACTTGAGAGTGACTTAAATTTTAAAAACCAATAGATCAAAATATAGGTAGATATATAGGTAGGTAGGTAGGTAGGTAGTTAGATAGATAGGTAGGTAGGTAGGTAGATAGATAGCTAGATATCTAGATGATAGATATGATGATATCCTGAAAAAAGATGCTATTACATTCTTCCTGAACCTATCAATACATAGGACTAGATTATGACAACAATGTAAATTATATTCATTTTGTAGAGTATACTTAGGAAAGATGGAAAGTGTTAATGATATTTTTATCTAATATTCAATTCTTCACCATGTTCCAGGTGTTGTTCTAAGTTTATATAGTCACCACTATTCTTCATATTTTTATTTATAGAAAAGTGAACACCAGAGATGTTAGTAACTTGCCCAAAGTCACACAGTTGTTAATTACTGAGACAAGGTTTGAATTTAGACAGTCTGATGCAAGGATCTCTATCCTCTTTAATAGTATACCATTACTATAACTTTCATTTAAAATACATATTAACATACTTCTATGTAGCTCTAAAACATTATTAGTTTTGTTCAAACTTTTTTTTAGTGGTATGGGTTTTAAGCCACTGATTGATCGCATTTTCATATTTGTTTGGTTCTTTCAGCCACTCCTGATGCCACCTAAGGTTTGCTATAACATTTGAATAATTTTTTCCTGTGCTTTCTTTCCATATGATAAACTGCTCTTTATTATATTGGTGGACAGAAGCAGAAACTTTAGGATAGTTTATAATGGAACGAAGCCTCTGATCCAAAGAAGAAGTAAAGTCTGGATATTTTGTAGCAATATTTATTAGTTCATCTGGATCCGTTGAAAGATCTGAAAAAGAAATTAAAGTACTTGTCAAAAGTTACTTTCTAAATTGTTTTTTAAAATATCATTATGACAGATAATGTATTAGAATTTATTTTCATTTCTTCTTACTATAGTAAAAGGAAGGACAACATATAGCCAATATGTGACATAAAGATGTGTTAGTCAACAAACCCATACACATTGGTGGTTCAATAAGACTGTATCACTTAGAGATATCACAGACATCTTAGTTCTATGATTTTGGTATAACAATGAGATAATCTAATGACACATTTAGAATATATCTCCATGATTAAGCAATGTATACACACACACACACATACATACAAACACACACACACAATCTGTATGGGCCTATTTGAAGTGAGGGGCCTGTAGACATACATGGCTTTGCTATGTAAAGTCAGCTAGCATCTCTTCATGAACGAGTAATCCATAAATAAGTCCCATAGAATACAGTGAAGCTGGACATGGTGTAAGAAAACAAATTTAGCTTAAAGATCTAATTGATCTTTTATCCAGCAAGTCCTGAATTGGGCAGCATCCCCCTTAGTGAATTAGAAAAAGTGCTCCCATGAGCTGAGGAGAGGAAGTGAGCTTTATAGGCTGAAAAAAGATGAAGAAAGCAGAAACAAGGAACTTTTCTAGGGTTAACATAGAGGAAACTTCCTTTTTTTGGGTCTGGTAAGTAAACTTCACATCAGTTACACAAATCTCCTGTTTTCTGTAAACATGACCTGTCTTAAAGTTCAGTTTGATTGTTTGGCATTTAGCATGATCGTTCTGGTTGGTCAGTTTTGTTGGGCCCAATGGAGGAGCTCAGTATAAACAACGAGCTCCCATAAATTCCATTTAACCATGGCCATTAAAGGAGTAAAAGATGTTCATTATTTAAGGACAGTAGTTTGGCCCTTAAAGGCTTATTTGGAGTTAACAATTCTGACATTTATAACTAGGAAGAGAACTTAGGGAGAAAAATGTACAATATGGGACAAATAAGTCAGAAACTATTTTTAAAAATTAGTTCCCAGATTAGTGAAGGTGACAGGCATATTTACTGGGGAGAAAAAAGACTGGATTTTGGAGTCAGACCTAGGGTTAAACTCTTAATCCTACTTTTTAGCTTTGAGATTCTGCAAAAGTATCCAAATTTTTCTGTTCCCCTAGTCTCCTTTTCTATAAAAAACAATGAGAATGGTATTGTCTGGAGAGTTGGGATAAACACCAACAATATATGCAGAAAGCCAGGTTCTATAATCAATAGTCATTAATTGTTTAGAACAGATGAAACCCAGTACAATGAATGTTGACTGCAAATGGGAAAATGAAAAGGGGCCAGCAAAAGCAGATCTAAAATTTTGAGGGCACTTTGTCTGATTTTCAAATGATGATTTGTAATGAGGTTGCTCTGTTTTGATTAACCGAAAAATTTCAAATGACATCCTTAATTTTTTTTTTTGCTTTTACTACACATCACAAAGACTGGTGGTTTTATGTATATTTTGTAAGCAAACTGACTAGATTCAAAAATTTACTTTATTGGCCAGTGAATTGGATAATCTTTTCTACTTGCCCCAGCATGAGAATCAACAGATAGTCATTTAATCATGATTACTGAATCTCTGGAGCAATGCTATGTAGACTGGCTAATTACAAATATTATTATACTTAAAAATATATCAACATATCAACAAATTTACCAAAGAGTTGAGGCATTATTGAAACACCATCAGAGTAGGTTATATACTTCCATTGGTTAGTTAGAAGCATATAGGTGGAAGCATTCACATTGCATCCATGGTATTCACTCAGAATCCAGGATGGGCGTAGATTGTCCACATTATGGACATTCTTAAGTCGTTCTGATGACAAGGGCAACAAAGAGTATCCACTCAGGTTCTGAGGCACAGGAATTCCAGCAATACCTTTGAACAAAAATATTTTAAAATAATTCATTCCTTAATTAGTTCAACATTAATAAATGACATAATTTACCTTTTTTAAATTTGACTAGATATTATATGTGGATTTTTCAGTTAAAAGTAATAGAAGCATAGACTAAGACCTTGAAAAATGTCTGACTTAGAAAGAGGTTGCTATTTGTTTGGAACTGCCCTTTTCCTATAGAAAAATTACTATTAATTATAGCTGCATATTTAAGATAGTTCCAAACCAAGTTGGCAATTACCTCCTCGACCCCTTTTCTGGTTTCAATATTTCATAATTTCATGTAAATTTAACTATTTTCAATGAGGAAGAGAGGGAAGTGTTTCATAAATAAATAAATAGTTAAAAACAAACAGAAAGTATGTGAGAAAAAGGATTTATAGATATGAAAATAACTGAGCTCCAGACAGCATTCAGTGTGAAGTAAAAAGAGAGAGTACAAGGGAAAAGGTTGGGTGAGAATAGGTTGGGTAAAGGGACTTTCATGCTCACTAATGAGCCATGACAAGAGAGAGAAGAGGCCTTTGAGGATGGCTGGGAGTCAGGGACCAAATGACATATACTCACATCTATCAGAAATTCTTGTATTCTAGTAAACTTTACTACTTAAGAACATTATATGTTAGGCTTATTCTTATCTGAGTTTTTCCAAAGATGTTTAGAAGACTAAGAAAAGTTTTCTATCAATTAATTTAATAAGTAATAAACTGAAATGGGACTAATCAAATGTTCCTTTTTCCCCATTCATTCAGCAAACCAGGTGCTGTTCCAGATGCAGGGAAGTAACAGTACGCAAAACAAGCAGCTCTTCAAGAGCTTACCGTCAATATGGGAAAAGGGTGAATATGTCACAAGGTAATAAAAATGCAAGGAAGACAGAGACTGATGGCAGGCTTTTAGGTCTGTGTATGTGCTGTTTTATATTTTATAGTCAGGCATGTGTGTATGTGCTGTTTTACAACTTGTTGTTAGAGAAGGCCTTTCCTAGAAAGGACATTCCAACAGTAAACTGAAGAAGGGGTAGAGAATGAGCCCTATAAGATATCTACTTCAGATAGATAAGATAGATACCTTTTTATCCCTAAGGAATAGAAAGTATAAGATCTCTTGATGCAGGAACCTGATTGGATATTCCCTCAAATCCCAAGGGGCTGTTTATAGGAGCAAAAGGAGGTAAACAACTTGTGTCTTGTTTACTCCAGGTCCAACAGAAGGTTATAAACTTTTACTTTAGGGGATTTGGGAAGTTGGTATACCACTTTGAGCAGCACTGTGTGTGACACAGGCTGATGCTAACCATTACATTATAAATAGTCTAAAATTTAGTAAAAGCAGAATGTAGCACAGATTTAGGAAGCCATAGCAGGAGTTCTAGTAAATATCTTTTTAGTCTTTTATAGAGTAATTTTCTTTGTGCTGAAAACAAATCCTAAGTCAAATATCTATATTATTTAAAAAACTTTACTATTTTTTCCTACGCACCAGAAGCTTGTATTTATTCCTCATATATTTATTGATGATTTGTTTGAAAACACTGTAGCTTTAAAGTGCTTTTAGAAAAATCTCTTTGATTTTGGTTTGAAAACATCAATTTCAGCCAGGCACCAATGGCTCAGCTTGTAATCCTAAATACTAAGGAGGCTGATCTGTGGATCATGGTTCAAAGTCAGCCTATGCAGGAAAGTATCTGAGACTTGTATCTCCAGTTAACCACCAAAAAGCTGGAAGTGGAGCTGTGACTCAAGTGGTAGAGTTCCAGCCTTGAGTGGAAAAGCTAAGCGATAGTGCCCAGGCCCTTAATTAAAACCCTAATAATGACACACAAAAAAAATAAAATTAAGAAAAAAAAACAGAAAGGAGGGAAAGTAACAGGGATCTAGGAATGAAGTAAGAAAGTGGCTGAGATATGGATAAATGTAACAAAGTGCTTTAGGATAAAGAGAAATCAGCCAGTAATGACTGAAGAGATTCTAAATTCAGAGATATAACGATATTCAGATATAAAGATATGATATGAAACAAAAGAGAAAAGGAGAGGGCACTAATTTAAATTACCTATAAAGAATTTGATTTGTTAAATAAAGGCAAACACCTCATAACAGAAGATAAAAAGGACTTCTGTCTTTAAGCATGTGTCCTTCATGTTTTAATATTTCTAAAAGTAGAGAAATTTATGTTTGTCTTTCACCAAACTTTTACAAGTTGAGGGTAGTTTTTTAATTGATAGTGCCACAGAACAGAGGACTTACAGTATGTAAATACTAATGAATTTAAAGTATTCAGTTAGATAGAAACCAACCATATATAAAATCCTTCGAATTTGATGATGATATTATTCTAGTATTATCAACAAAATGCTAAGTATTGCAATCTACATGTTGCTGTTCTAGATCTAGAGCTATGCGTGTAGACATTAAGAAACTAGTAAGGAGCTGGGTGCCAGTGGCTCATGCCTGTAATCCTAGCTACTCAGGAAGCTGAGATCTGAGAATCATAGTTTAAAGCCAGCCCAGGCAAGAAAGTCTGTAAGACTCTTATCTCCACTTAACCACCAGAAAACTGGAAGTGGGTGCTAAGGCTCAAATGGTAGAACACTAGCCTTGAGCTAAAGAGCTAAGGGACAGCGTACAGGCCCAGAGTTCAAGAGCCATGACTGACAAAGAAAAAAGAAAAGAAAAAAGAAACTAATACAAAACTAGCAAAAGAATTTTGAGGAAAAATGATGACATTTTCAGATTAAAGGACCTTTCTTACCCTTTACAAATTTAAGAGTCTTAAAGTTGGCAGAATAACCTGGAAAGGAAATGCTTAGATTTTAGGAAGAGGGTAGTCATCCAAATGACATAACAATTATTTAAAAAGTTATGTACCTAAGTATCATAGGTGGTTTACTCTATATAGTCATATCCTGATTATGAATCTATTGAAAGAAAAATGACTAAAGTGAATGAAGGACACTCAAATCTGACAACTACTGTGCTTATTGCTCAGACTATGAACTTTACTTAGAGTTAAATAAGTTGTTCAAAGTGAAAACAAATCATCAGGACCTATGACTACTTTTCTCATTCATTCTTCAGCATTGTTACAAAGGAATATTTACTTACCAAGCATAGTAGGGTAAATATCTACAAGAGAAACTGCATTTGATACTTGGTGGTTGGCCTTAATTCCTGGTCCCATCATCACAAGTGGAATATGGGCACTAGCTTCATACATGCTCATTTTATAAAACTGCCGATGTTCCATTGCCAGCTCTCCGTGGTCTGCAGTATAGATGACAATAGTATTTTGAAGAAGTTCTAGCTCGCGAAGAGTCACAACAACTTCACCTACAATGAAATCAAGATAAATCTATTAATCTGTGTTTAGTTCATGTTTTATTCTACCACATTAAGTTTAAGTAATTCTGCCCTATAAGTTTGGAATGATACATAAATTTGTCAGAATACTTTTTTTTTCAGTACTAGCGTTGAACATAAGCCCCTGTGCTTATGGTAGGCAGACACTTTACCACTGAGCTATACTTCTAGCTCTTTTTTGCACTTATTTTTCCTTCAGGCATGTGCTTATGCTGTCCTCCACCTACTACACACTTCCCACTGTAGCTCAAATGTCCAAGCATATGACACCATACCCAGTTTCTTCCATTGAGACAGTCTTACTAATTTTTCTGCTGAAACAGGCTTAGAACTGTGATCCTCTCTATTTCAGCTTGCCACATAGCCAGGATGGCAGGTGCATACCACACTGACTATGTGTTGGTTGAGAACAGAGCTCATGTTGTATGCTGGGGTGGACCTTGAACTATGATCTTCCCAACTTCAGCCTCCCACGTAGCTAGGATTATAGGTGTGAGCCACCAATGCCCAGATTTCAGGATGCTTCTTAAGATGTATATGATGCATAGGTATAGTCAACTACAGTTAGCCCAACCTCCTATAAGATGTATATGACTGCAGTTATAATAACAATATTGTAATCTGTGGTGTTTACACTCATTCCTTAAATATTATCCAGTACTTACTATGTGCCAGCCACTATGGATGAAATGCTAGGCACCAAAGAAGCAATGCTGATCAAAATTGAAGGTTGCTGCCCTCATGAGGAGACAAACAGTATACAAGTAAACAGAAAACAATGAATATTAAGGTATAAACAATATAAAATGTAGATTAAATAGAATTATGAGTCTGGTTTACTGGGAAAGACATTTTTGATGAGGTATAATTTGAGATGAAAGCTAAAGATTGAGAATGAGTCACAGACAGAGCAAAGGAAAGAACATTCTAGGTGAGAATGTAAAGGCACTGATATGAAGAGCTTAGCATGTTTTCTATTAACAAATGTTCATGTTTCTCTCTGTCTCTGTCCTTCTCTCTCTTTCTCTCTGGTACTACTGGGTTTGATTGTTGGGCCTCACTTGCTAGGCAGGAGCTCTGCCACTGAGCCATATCTTTAGCTCTAAGGTATAATTCTTGGGAGTATTCAATATGATGCCCCAGGAAGTACCTAGAACTAAATGCTTTTTTTTTTTTTGGTCTGGTTGTGGGGCCTGAACTCTGGGCCTGGGCGCTGTCCCTCAGCTCTTCAGGTCAAGGCTAGCACTCTACCACTTGAGCCACAGCGCCACTTCCGGCTTTTTTTTTTTTGCTTATGTGGTGCTGAGGAATCGAACCCAGAGCCTCAGGCATGCAAGGCAAGCGCTCTACAACTGAGCCACCTTCCCAGCCCCACTAAATGCTTCTTAAACAAGCACAATGAATAATAATATAATTTGGTCACCAGATCAATGTCCCTTTAAGCGGAAAAATATATTCCATAAACTTTGTAACTTAAAATAAGTAAATTGATAATTTTTCCCTGAAAATTGCTTTAACAGTAGTATTATTTTCACACTCCCTGTAGCAGCCATTAAATATGCAGTATTTCATCTTAGTAGATATGAATGGATTGTTGCAAGCTTTTAAAACCAATTTCTTTTTTGTTTAATTGGTTGTGGGGCCTGAACTTTGGACCTGGGTGCTGTCCCTGAGCTCTTCAGCTCAAGGTTATCACTTTACCACTTGAACCACAGCACCACTCCTGGCTTTTCTGCTTATGTTGTACTGAGGAATTGAACCCAGGGCCTCATGCATGCTAGACAAGCACTCTACCACTGAGCCACCTTCCAAGTTCCTTAAAACCAATTTCTAAGACACAAACATTCCTTAACAGGAGACTATATCAGTGAAGTACAAGTCAACAGATGTTATGGATTTATGACTAAAGATGTTTACCTAAAGCCTTACTTGTATAGATTACTAGGAAAGTCCTTATGGCCCTTTAAATATACTTGTACTTAATGCATGTACTTATAACTATAAATATCACAGTTATAAAGATTATAACTTACTCATTTTTTAATTTCTTCTGTATGATTTTTCTTTTCCTTCCTTCCTTCTTTCCTTCCTTCCTTCCTTCCCTCCCTCCCTCCTTCCTTCCTTCCTTTCCTTTCTTCCTTCCTTCCCTCCTTTTTCCTTCCAGTAGTTGTGCTAAGGAGTTGCCTGTTCACCCAATAAATGTTTCAAAAATTAAAAATCCAGTCTGTTTACTCCAGTGTTTAGTCTTCATGGAAGAGGTGCTACCCAAACTTTACTAGTGCGGTTATGCCAACTTGTGGCAAAATAAATTAAATGATGGTAGGATTAAAAAAACCTGCTACGTCCCTCCCCCACAGTATAACCCCTACTTTCACTGTATTTGATGTCAGTAAAATTTGTGGAGGGGAAGGGGAAAAACAAGTCATTTAAATAAGGATACAGGCTGTCATGTTGAAAACGAACTTTACAACTTTGGTGTGGGGGGGGAGGTTTGGGGGGTGGTGGTGGGGGGAGGCTGGGAAGGGATGGGAAGGGGAAACAAAGGAGGAGGTTACAATGCTTGATAAGAAATGTACTCATTATCTTGCCCATGTAATTGTAACCCCTCTGTACAGTATTTTCACAATAAAAAATAAAAAAAATAAAAAAAATCTAAAAAAAACCCAAAAAACAAAAAAAAACCCTGCTACGTAAAAAAAAAAGATTTCTCATATGAATAAAACTGTTCATAATGCTACAACTGAATAGGAAAAATTCTACTATAATCATTTTATATAGGTATGTTTGGTTTTTGAACTAATCTTGAGTCTGAATGACAGAAATTCAATATGATTCTGGTTCAGAATCACATGGGGAGATTGACTTCAGCTTCAGTTAAGCCTTGTTCTGAAGTCTAACAGGTCTCAGGAAAATGGATTTTCTACAAGTATTACAAGTTAGAAGGAGTCACAAGACTAAGTTAATTTTCTTGTTCCTCAGAAACTAGGCTGAGCTACCTATCATATGTGAGCCTTCTTCAGCTAAATGCTGATACCTCTTTAAGGTCAATATAAAGTTTTGTTTCAAGTAAATGTTAACTTTCTATGACTATATCTGAACAAAGCTGAACATTTTTATGAATCAAGGGACTTATAAATAATTAAGATGGAGCTTTCTATTCAACTATTAATTCATGTTATTCAATTATTTTGTGCCAGTATTTTTTGTTGTTGTTGGTCATGGGGCTTGAACTCTGGGCCTGGGTACTGTACCTGAGCTCTTCAGCTCAAAGTGAGCACTCTACCACTTGAGCCACAATGCCACTCCTAGTTTTCTGGTGGTTAACTGGAGATAAGAGTCTCATGGACTTTCCTGCTCAGGCTGGCTTTGAACTGTGATCCTCAGATCTCAGCCTCCTGAGTAGCTAGGATTACAGGTGTGAGCCACCGGCCGCCTGGCTTGTCCCAGTACTTTTATAGTTTTAAGTTTGAGGTATCTAAGCAACTGTTATAAGAAAAATCTGAAGATATTCCTGCAAGTCCCAACCAGCACAATCAGTTTGTGGAAAAGGATTATATTTTCTTCATGTAACTGCTTATTATTTTACCTACCAAGCATGGCATCTGTCTCAGCACACATAGCATAATAATATGCTCTAATATTCTTGATTTCTTTGTCTGTAAACTCCCCAGTGCAGTTTTTTGTATAAGAAGAGTAATAATCTACAGGGTGCATTTCTGAAAAAGGCAACCACTTTGGCATTTTGATGGCCTGGGCAGTTACCTAAAAAGGGAAGGAAAACAATAAACTTACTTATACTTGCAAAGTCATCATACCTTCCCTCCAACAAGTATCTTTGGAAGACTTCTACTGATAACAGTAGAAAAGAATATTTATGAAGTATGTGAGGAAAAGGACAGGAAAATTATAAAGAAGGAATAAATAGTAAATATAGTTGAGTGTTCTTTCATTTGCATTTGTGATTAGACTAGAACTGTCTGGAATTTAGTTAAGCCTTACTCTAAAGGATCTAGGGAGAATCGACTTGTCTCACAATGATAAATCCACATGAATTTACAAAGGATAATCAAAAAGAATTGTTTAACAAGGGCAAATATGAACTGAAAACTAATAAGACTGGTAATGAAATTCAAAAATATAAATGAAATTATAGAAAGATGTCTGACTTGATTATGTTGACACTGCCACTATCTATAGTAGAGATAAATAACTCATAAAAAAGGGGATAAAAGATGCTACAGAGGGGACATTGGTAAAAATGTTCACATTCAAGGGACCCTCAAACATACATTAACACTGAAAGTGATCCAAATATAGAAAGGAATATGGTTTTGGCCCTTTGCCAAGTCATAGAAAAGATGATGACTCACTATCATATATCACACCATGAAAAGTCAAGCATTTGCTCAAAATACTCTTGGGTAAGTATTTAACAAAAACAACAGCAAAAACCAAACCAAAACAAATAGCTGCAAACAATTTAAATCTCAGTGTTTAATGTTTTCAGTACAGTAGGCAAAACAAATACTTGTTTTATTGTTTGTCTTACAAAAAAATAGAATGATTGTAGTTGTTTTGACACATTTTTATACATTTTAGAGAAAGGCTCAATTCTTCCATTGACAAGATCACTTTGTAGTTCCATGGTCATTTTTATGATTCTTAATTTTGCAAACTGAGAATTTCCTTAAGAATGTGCTTCTGGGGCTGGGAAGTTGGCTCAGGGGTAGAGCGCTTGCCTTGCATGCCTGAGGCCCTGGGTTCGATTCCTCAGCACCACATAAGCAAAAAGAAAAGAGCCAGAAGTGGTGCTGTGGCTCAAGTGGTAGAGAGCTAGCTTTGAGCTGAAGAGGTAAGGGACAGCGCTCAGGCCCAGAGTTCAGGCCCCATGATCGGACCCCCCCCAAAAATATATATATAAAAAAGAATGTCTTTCTGTTCTTATTTTTATAGACACACCACATATAAATGTATTTAATTCAGAAGATTTGTTTTTGTGTGTTTTATTTTTGTTTTGTTTTTTTGGTGCAGATTCTGAGTACTGTCCCAGGGTTTTTTTTGTTTTGTTGATCGTGGGACTTGAACTCTGGGCCTGAGCGCTGTCCCTCAGCTCTTCAGCTCAAGGCTAGTGCTCTACCACTTGAGCCACAGCGCCACTTCCAGCTTTTTTCTTTTTGCTTATGTGGTGCTGAGGAATTGAACCCAGGGCCTCATGCATGCAAGGCTAGTGCTCTACCACTTGAGCCACAGCACCACTTCTTGTTCCTGAGTTTTTTTGCTCAAGGGTAGTGCTCCCACTTGAGTCACAGCTCCACTTCTTAGTTTTTTGTTTTTGGTTAATTAGAGATAAGGGTCTCATGGACTTTCCTGCCCAGGCTGGCTTTGAACCACAATCCTCAGATCTCAGCCACCTGAGCAGCTAGAATTATAGGCATGAGCCACTGGTGCTTGGCTAGGTTTCTGAGTTTTAACACTTAATTCAGTAAAATTGTCCCTTCTTATTTTTTTGTGGGAGGGGGAAGCGGGGACTAGAACCAGAGTTTAAATTCAGGGCCTTATTCAGTTTGTTTAACAAACTAGTTAAGATTAAATATATAGTTTTCATATTTCCTTTAAAGGTGCTTAGAGGAACAATAAGCTAATCCCAATAAGCTTCAGATATAAAATGAGCTTCTCATTTTGAGCGCACAGTGTACTTACTTTGTCAAGCCAATAAAGAGATGTGTGAAATGTTGAAGATCCATAGTTTTCTCCTGAAGATGGTGAAGGGTATGGGTGTGGTAAATTTAACCCCAAGTAAAGGACAAATGGTTTAGAGTTATTTTTTGCTTCTGTTCTTAACCAATTTATTGCTTTGTCTGTATTCGTCCAGTCCTTTTCCATCACTCTTACTTCAGTCTTATTGGGAATAAGATTAACCATTGGCCTGCCTTCTTGTCTAAGTAAAAAAGAAACATCTCTTGTCCATGCTTCTACACGATTACTGGAGGAACAAAAAGATATACAGTAAGGTATTAAAAAGGCTTAAAAGCTGACTGCACGCATCTAGGAAAACAACAATGAAAACAATTTTAAGACTCAGTTCTTCAAATATTAGAATACTTATGTTAGATCTCTGTTGAAAATTAAATTAAAAAACCAGGGGAAAAAAGAGTCAAATATTTTCTTCTATGTTCTTTGAAACTAATAAGTACTTACTTATTAGTTATTACTTATTGTTCATTTTTTTAGAGCAAGATATTTAATCAAACAAAAAATGTTATCTTTTTCCTTATAAATTGAAATTTCTAGTATTTTCACTCTTTTCTTTCAGAAGATAGTATTTCCGGTCAGTTATATTTTCTTTCCACCATCAAAACTTTATATAATCTAAAAATCTTACTGACTTAGTATACTTCATACTTCTAAAATCGTTCAATAAATTCAACTTGTAAATCTTTAGCTTGTTTTATATACTATTTGATATATTTCAATGTCTTAAGTCTATATAGCTGGCATAATTGCTAAGGAAGTATACCAGGGAATTTTTTTTGGGGGGGTCAGTCATGGGGCTTGAACTCTGGGCCTGAGAGCTGTCCCTCAGCTCTTCAGCTCAAGACGAGTGCTCTGCCACTTGAGCTATAGCACCACTTCCAGATACCAGGGAATTTATAAGAAAATTGGTTTTATAAGTAAGTTTCAGTTAACAAAAGTTTTGTAAATTTCAGCTGACTTCTCAAGAGCTCTATAAACTTGGAAAGAATTTTGAAAATCCAGTAAGGAACACATAAAATGTCTATTTCATATTAAAATATAATATTCCATTTAAGAGAAATTTTAACCCACTCAAAATGACTAATGACCTATGAATGTTAAACCAAAGTTATAAGATTTTCCTTTTTTATTTGCTTACCAAAGAGAGGTAGAGAATCCTAAAGAACTATAATGTAACATTCAGTATGTTTTGATAAAAATGAAACCTAGGTTTTAGAGAATTATATCTAACATACTAATTAATTTTAACAGATGGGAGATCCTAAAATAGGATTTTAAAAATAAAGTTTATCATGTTATCAAAACAATATGACATTAGTTTCTCAGTCTTTTGTGTAACTCATTGCTGAAATTTCACTATGTTACTATTAGAGTGGGACTTTAGGGTAAGAACTCTAGGGGTTTAAGAAAAAACAGTGTACACTGACATGTGTAGGAACCAAAGTGCTTGTTTTAGACAGTGGAGAAGTGTTTATACTGGAAACTATAATAGAAATTATGGCAAGATGCAAACTTGTTACGAATGCAAACTAGCTGATGATCTTTGGATTAACTCCATGTCCTGATTGTATTGGTAGTGTATCCAGATGACCCTCTTGATACAGTCAAGAGTGAATCCACACTAGCATACATGAAGATCTTCTAACCTTGAAAGATAGTGGTATTAACCAACATGTATTTTTTTTGGTCACAGCAATGAAGGAATGTGATTTCATTTAACCTTTTTGATAGTAAATTTATCATCTGTTTCCAGGTTTTTAAAAATATTTCTCTGTTGTGAGATACTTTTAACCAAGGTCTCTGTTATGATTTCAATCTTAAATGTTCTCCAAAGGTCTAGATACTAAAGGCTTGGTTGTCAACTCTTGGTGCATTCACTTGAAAGATATACTGGGGCCCTGGCCTCTTTCTTCCCTCTCTCTACTTACTGGTCATATGCTCCTATCATAATATTATGGCTTGCCACTGGGCTGAGGCAATGGAACCAATTGACCATGAACTAAAACCTCCGAAACCATTAGCCAAAAAGAAATCTTTCCTCCTTTTAAGTTGCTTGATTCTGATTTCAGTGATAGAAATTTGCCTACCACAGTCCCCTTAAAAATGAAAATGCTCAACTCAGGTTAGTTTTGCTTATTTTATCATTATGACTAGATACAAAATTTGGTTTTTGGCTTCTTACTAAATAGTTTTGATTTATTCCTTGTTACTACAAGTGGAAAATAAAAATTATGTAACACAACCAATTAGTTATTGCATAAATTTATACAAATGCCACTGCTGTGTCAGGTGCCAAATTTTACTGCTCTAACATGGGATATAGTGAGTTTACAAGCACAGGATTAATTTACATAGTAACAATCACCTCCAAAAAATGCTAAAACTGATGATAAGAATAACTTTTTTCAACACAAAGTAGGAACCTAGACAAATATTCAGCTAAGACTTCCATGAAGACAGTGAGCTAACTCAGATGCCTCACACTTTCACATTTCTGTACATCCTGTGTTCTTCTTCCCTTTCCATGTCCTCCCCCTCTCATCTCTCTCCTTCCTGTCTCTTTGTCTCATTGTTATTGTTGGAATTGCAGCTATGTGTTTCCAGTAAGCTTCTTGCATAGAAAAATGACAGTTCTGAAAAAAATGCCCTTGTAAGTTTCAATATCACACTAATTCTATGAGAGAAAAGGGATTCATTTTTTCCTCTTCAGTGCTCTTCTCTCTTCTTCTGTGAGAAACATGCCATTTAAAAAAAGATTTCAAGGCTGTCTTGTATCTATTTTAATATGAATTCTCAAATAATGTTTAACTTCACCAACCTTGGCAGATTAAAGTTAGAATATCACTTTCAATGTACATTATTTAGGCATACATGCTTTCTCATTGATTAATTTCATTAATTCTACTAACTTTCACTTTTAGTGAACTTATAGCAACCCATGCTCTTTCTTCTTGTTTTTTTTGTAGATATGATGAAATTAAGAATTTTTTCTATTTAATAGTAATAATATGTCAATTACATACTTTATGTTGATTTTATATTTTTCTCATAAGAATAATATATTTCAAATGAGAGTTTTGTTTGCCTTTATGTAGAAGATACTCATATATACTTGAACATATCAACTTGAGCAACTATAACATTTCAAAGTTTCAAAACGTTTGCTTTTGATATTCTGCAGGAAATACTACCTGGAAAAAATGCCATAAACTCTTAAAGATCAAAATGGAAGAGTATCCTTAGTAAATATGTCATTAGGAGAATTTTCCAGGCAGTTTCTATAAGAGAGGTGTCATCATGTCCCTAGTTCTTGCTAAAGAGGAGACCTAGATAGACTTATTATGTGGAAGTTTATTCCCCTTCTAGCCTATCAACTGTTGAGGGAAACTATTCTGAGGACTAGGTCCTTATATCCTTAACCTGATCAGCAATCATAATGTATCTGGCATCAAATATAGCTTAGGACTATCATTTGTTTTTACAGAATTTCAATTAAGAAAGAAAAAAATAATCCAGTAATGGCCAGTTATCCAGAAAGCACCATGAGGTAGACAGAGTCACAAAGATGAATGGGACTTGAGCCTAAAGGATCATGTAGGTTACCATTACAGTTAGAAGTGCCGTAACTGAGAAAAAGACCCAGAAGAAAGGAGAGGAGTAAATCGATACTCCTGCTAATGACAGAATTAATACCTCCGTAGTCCTTCCTACTGAGGTCATTACAGCTGTACTGGATTCAAAATTACTTGTCTTTGATTGACAATCCAGATCCCCTTTGATTGCAAGCAAATATATACATTATGATCATGTATTCTCTATCCGGAACAATCACCTGTCTAATGTAGGTGGGCTCAAGGACTGTTATCTCAACTTAAAGAATTTTACAAAGGTCTTGGGGCATAATTCAGTGGAAGACCACTTGAGTGGTCTTGAGTTTTATCTATAACACCCTAAATAAAAATGCATGAGCATGCACACACACAAAACCTTAATAAAAATAATTAACAGGTTCAGCATACTATACTGAATGAAAATCTCATTCAAGTTTCAGAATAGAAGAGTTACAAAAGGTATGGATTTGCCATGTACCAGTAGCTTACATCTATAATTACAACTACTCAAGAGGCTGAGAAATGAGGAATTCTCTTCAAAGCCAGCCCAGGTATCTGTAAGACTTTTATCTCCAATTAACCACCAGAAAATTAGGAGTGGAACTAAAATGCCAGTTTTGAGCCAAAAGGCTAAAGAACAGTGCCTAGGCTCTGAGTTCAAGCCCCAATACTGGCACAAAGAATAAAATAAAGGTAGACAAAAAAAGGTAGACATGCTTCAAATTAGTAAGAGATTTCATTGTTAAGAAATTAGATTAGCTCTAGCTATGTTAATTTACCTATGCATCTTTAGATATTTTTATCATTCCTTTTTTTTCTGGGGTTTGAACTCAGGGCCTATGTTTACTAGGCAGGCACTCAACTATTTAAGCCAAGTCCCAATCCCTTAACATTGCTCTCTTAAAGGTACAAAAAGGAGTCTGAAAATTCTCATCCAACCCTTACAGAGTAAGGGCCTTACTTTAAAAATAATCACCATTTGAACATTTCTATCTATGCATATAAAGCATCTTGATCCGAATCCAGAACTAACAAGCTTCAATGTTCCATTTTCACACTTATATAGTATTTGACCTTGACCCTCTCCATTTGCCTACCCCTTGCCACAGTGTCTTTTGAAATTGTACATTTCAGGTTCCTACCAGAAAAAGAAGTACTACAAAGAAATCTGGAGACTTGAGATGGGGAAGATGATGGTTTTAGGCTAAACCAAGCAAAAAAAATGTTAGTGAGACCAAGTCATCAAATAAACTGTGTGTACTGGCACATACCTGTAATCTCAGCTACATAGAAGACATAGAAGGCAAGTACAGGGCTGCCTGAGTTCGAACTCCTGTATTACAAAAAAAAAAAAAAAAAAAAAAACAAAAAAAAAAAAAAAATCCAAAGCAAAGCAAAACAAACAAAAAAAAAAACTAAAGAAAAGCTGGAGCCAGAGTCTTCATGCTAAATGCAATGTAATGTAATCAATCTAAAAGCCAACTGGAGGGATGGAAAAGCTAGTTATAGAAAAAGAAGGTAACCTTTAGAAATGGCAAAATCCTATCAATTAAGAAATTAAATGGGCGGGCACTGGTGGTGGCTCACACCTATAATCCTAGCTACTCAGGAGGCTGAGATCTGAGAATGGCAGTTTGAAGCCAGGCTGGGCAGGACAGTCTGTGAGACTTTTATCTCCAATTAACCACAAGAAAACTGGAAATTGAGTGTCACAGTCCAAGCTCTGAGTTCAAGCCCCATGACCAAGACAACCACCACCACCACCACCAAAAGAAATTAAATGGGCTTAAAATATTTCATTGAAAATAATTATGGAGCCAGATACCAGTGGCTCAAGTCTATAAACCTAGCTATTAAGGAGGCTAAGATCTGAGGATTGCTATTCTAAGCTAGGCAAGCAGGAAAGTCCATGAGACTATGAGGCTCTTATTTCTAATTAGCCACCAAAAAAAAAAAAAAAAGTGCCAGAAGTGGAGCTGTGGCTCAAGTGGGAGATTGCTAGCCTTGAATAAAAAGTTCCAGCCCCAGGATGGCACAAAACCCAAACCAAAGAAACCTGAATCAAACACGAAACAAAAAAAGAAAGTAATTATGGGAGTTGATCACATCACAAAAAGCAGGTTCACTGATAAACAGAAGAAAAATGGAACCATTCTAAAGTTATTATAGTTATTATTTTATAGAACAAAAACTATAGATCTTCATTCTCAAATCTTACTTAGGTCATTCAATGAAATGTAAAGGCTGTTTTCTGCCATCTGTCTCAGCCTGCTATTCAAGTCCTCACATAATCTTCAGAGCTTTACTTTTCATTGGTTTCTGATGGGAACGCTGGCTCATCTAATGCCCTTAAAAAAAAATCTGTGCTTTCCTACTTGGATGTCATTGTTTTGAGGTTTCTTTTTGTTGTTCTCTATTTGAACCAACTGATGTTCTACGTCTATGAGCACCCAGCAAGTCTATAATGCTACTAATTATAAGACACACTCATACCCACATATATGTATTTCATATGTCATTAAAACCATAAGAAAAAAACTGCAGGGGCTAGGAAGGTGGCTCAGTGGTAGAGCGCTTGCCTTGCAATGCATGAGGCCCTGGGTTCGATTCCTCAGCACCACATAAGCAAAAAGAAAAAGCCAGAAGTGGCACTGTGGCTCAAGTGGTAGAGCACTAGCCTTGAGCTGAAGAGCTGAGGGACAGCGCCCAGGCCCAGAGTTCAGGCCCCACAACCGGACCCCCCGCCCCCCCCAAAAGAAAAAACTGCAGTAGAACATTTATCAACTTTAAGTTGGCAAAGTTAGCTAAGTTTGATGTATTAAACTTTAGTAATTAAATTACAAAAAAACCCCAAGAAATATAATGAGGATGTGGGAGAGTTTTCAGCAAGTGATGTTATATTAGACAAGGCTGAGGATGTAGCTCAGTGCAGAGTGCTTGTCTGGCATGAATGAGGCACTGTGTTCAGTCCCAGCACTATTTCTGCTAAGATTTTGCTAGTCATCAGAAATGAGAGCTTTAAATAATAAAAGAAACAAAACAAAGGACACCACAGCTCTTCCACTACCATAAAAGATTATGTTGAGGATGTACCCAGAATAACACATGCTGCTCCAGATACTAAATTAAGAGCCTCTATAACCACCTCTTAAGCAAATAAGGCTGCTCCAAAGGATAGGTTCTTAACCTTTTTGGAAATATAACATGTATAAAATCTGTTAAGTTTCATAGATTTCTATGAAACTCACAAAACAAGGGCTGGGAAGGTGGCTCAGTGGTAGAGCACTTGCCTTGCATGCATGAGGCCCTGGGTTCGATTCCTCAGCACCACAGAAGCAGAAAAAAAGCCGGAAGTGGCGCTGTGGCTCAAGTGGTAGCGCACTAGCCTTGAGCTGAAGAACTGAGGGATAGCACCCAGGCCCAGAGTTCAGGTCCCATGACTGGACCCCCCCCAAAAAAAGAAAAGAAAAGAGAGAAAGACAGAAAGAAAGAAAGAAAGAAAGACAGAAAGAAAGAGAAACAGAGACAGAGAGTTAGAGATAGCAAAATAAAAGCTTAAAAAGAAACTCACAAAACAAACGCATACCTGGCTATAATGTTAGGCTAGTCAAAGTCTGCCTCAGCTTCTTAATGTGTCCCAGTTGAGAACTGCAAACCGAGGGCTACCCCAGATATCTGGGAGCAGTTAAAATTTCTCAACTGCAGAAAATTTGTAAACAGTTGCCTTACAAAATTTTATTTACTATCAATAAAAAGATGGGGAGTTTTGAAACCAAACACCAAACTACCAACATGAACAATGCCTTTTGCAGTTTTGGGGAAATAAATAAACTCCTTATTATGAATAAAATTGATCTGAAAGTATATACAATGAGACTATAAACTAATAGTGGATATGGATGAGATATACGACCATTCAAAGAGGAAAAGAAGAGCTGTGTGGTCAGCATTCTGATTTCTACTGCTCCCCCTCTGTCATTCTGGCTTAGAGGCCTGAGAGGACAGGAGGGTAGCATTAGCAGTTGATGATTGCTTTCCTTTACTGCCACCTGTCTCAGTCTATTATTCAAGTCCTTACATAATCGTCAAAGCCTTACTTTTCATTTGTTCCTTATAGGAATTCTGGCCCATCTAACGCCCTTTCCTTTGCTGTTTCACACCAGGCTCAAGCCTCACAATTTCCCCACAGCATTTTTCTTATTTGGAAGATCTTTATTTTTCACTTATTTCAAATGACTGAAGATTGCCTGTCATGACTTGGCTTAGAAAAGTATCAAGCTCCATGAACAGAGAACACACATAATTACAATGATAAGATGAAATGACAGATAACTTGATTTTACATTTTTAAACTAACAAAAACAAGATAGCAGGTTGTTTACTTTCTCTTCTGATACTATTAAATACAATAACAGTGGAAAAATTTGAATACTATTATATTTAAATCATGTTAAAACAGTGTCTGTTTCAAATGAGCATATAGCTCATTTAAAAAATGCTTATGGATAGTGCAAATTCCCAGTTTTACTATTAGAACTAAAATAAGGATCATCTTTTAGTCTTAATATTTAGGGATACTATTAATGTTAAAGTTCATTATTAAATTATGCTGATATTAGAAATATAGTTTTGAATAATTCTATATAAAACAAACTATATCCTAATCTGTATACTTCTAAAGAGTTTTGCTTGGTTTTGTTAATTAAAAATAAAAAATCCTCACATGCTAGCATTCTTAGAATCTTGTCCCTAAGAATCTAGAAGAATAAAGATTTAAAATGCAGGCAATTGCTTATTTAGGTGTGACACTCTTAAGACCATGCTGGCAAACATATAATACATGTATTAGATGGTTTCTCAATTTCTTCATTTTTGAGCTTGCTAATGTTTTATGGAAGGGGTAACCTTGTGCATTGTAGACTAGATGGCAGCATCGCTTCCAAATGGTGTCAAACAGAAATGTCTCCAGACATTGAAACATCCTCAGGGAAAGCAAAATTGCCTTTGGTTGAGAAGCATTATTTTAGATACCGCAAATATATTGGTAAAAAAGTTTTGCCTTAAAGCAAAAATAACTGAAATTATAAATTTTAAAGTAAATACAAATCTAAATGTTTCTTTTCAATTGATAAGAGGGCTGGTAATGTAGGTCAGTGGTAGAGTGCATACCTAGTGTGGATGAGAGCTTAGGTTCAATCCTCAGTACTACAAAAACAAAAATAATATCCCCAAAGACAAAGTCCAGACCCCCTAAACTGATAAGAAGATATAGCAAATTTGAACTTAAACCTATATAAATACAGTATATATTGTGTGAAAGGGAGAGGTTAATAAATATCAATAATTTGTATGTCATTTAGTGGTACTCCACTGAAATTATAGAATTTCAGAGTAGAAGACATTTTTGAGAAACAAAGTTGGCTTATATAGCATAGACTGGCCTCAAACTTGAAATTCTTTGACCTCAGAGTTCTGGGAAGACAGTCTTCTGTTCTGGGAAGCCTGAGATTCTAAGTAGCTAAATAACTTGCTTATGGCATTACAGTAAGTGGCATTTTTATGAATAGTGCTACCAATACCTGTTTAACAACTGTCCAGAAGAAACAATTGTACTCTAGGTTCAACCCCAGCAATACTGTAAAAAAGAAAACAGAGGAAACAAATGTACAACCTGTGGAGTTCCCAGTATGTTTCAGTATACTATACATAGTATGAGACATTTAGTTAGATTCGTGTTCCTAAACTGAAACAATAAGAAAGGGTCACCTGACATCTAAAAAAAGACAGATGGAAGTACTACAGTAGTAAAGAAACTTGTAATTCTGGCTGAAAATAATGCAGGTCCAAAGTGGCCTGTTTGAAGCAGAGTGTGGTGATAGATACCTGGAAATCCTAGCACTTGCGGAGCTGATGCAGGATCACTGGGGATTTGAGGCCAGTCTGGGCTACATAGTTAGATCCTATCTTAGAAAATGAATCATAAGCTAGGTATAGTGGTACATGCCTAGAATCCTAGACACTTGGGAGGCAGAATTAGAATTGCATTTTGAGACTAGCCCTGGAAAAAGTACTCAAGATCCTAATTTGAAAAACAAAGAAAAAAGCTGGGGGTATAGGTCAAGTGAGACACTGAATTCAAACTCCAGTACTTCCCCCTCCAAAAAATGTGGCCAAATTCAATAAAAAGAAGTTATCAAAATTCAAGTTTTGATTTGATAATCTATAACAGCATCGAATGGCCATTTGTGAATTTTGATATTAAAACATTTTTTTCTGAGATCCATTTTAAACTTATAAGAAAAATCTGAAATATGTTATATTTCTATGACCTTTCTGATATACTATTAACAGAATTCTTAACCTATTTGTCAGCCAAATGGTTGTACAGGTGCATACAAAAACCACACAGGTCATACTAATAGTTTACTTCAATTTCCTAAACTCTGATGAGGAAGAGAGTAAACACAAATATACTGCAAGCTATTATTATCCTCAAAACTATCTTTCACATTTCAAATATCAACATATAAGTGGTTCTTGGCTAAGTATACTTACACCACCAAAAAAATAAAACTGAATATGATTTTAGCTGAGGACACACACACATCCACATTAATAATGAACAAGTGCTATGACCCTGGGGCAAATAGGAGCAATATTTATCAAAATGTAAGCTATAGGGAAATCAATAAAACTTCTACTCTTTCACTCATTCATTCACCACTTCACTCACTAAACATTTAATTGTGTACCCACCGTATACTGGCTAGTGTTAGGGTAAAACAGTGAAAAAGGAAAGGATCCACAAGGTCATAATCTAACCATTTCATATCTGAGAATGAAGGTTACAGGGAATAAAAAACAGTCAATCTTAGATCCTTTTTATTCCTGGAAACAAAGAGAGGAAATGATTTCAAATAGGATAATATGAGTAGTTATATCCTGCTCTGTATCAACTTGACTTACTAAAAAGGATAACAGTCTTACAACTCAAAATAGACTTAAGACTTAAATGTAAGTAATAAAACTAAGAGAAGAAAACACAGAGGAAATGCTTCCCTTAAATTGGCCAAGATTTTTTTTTGATAAGACCCCTCCAAACACAAGACACAATAGCAAAAATGAACAAATGGAATTGCATCAAACTAAAAAGCTTCTGCACAGAAAAGGGAACAGATGAAGAAACAATCTACAGAATGGGACAAAATATTTGCAAACTATAATCTGACAAGAAGTTACCATTCAGAATATATAATTACTCAGTAAGAAAATCACCAACTAAAAATGAATAGACACTGTAAAGTCTATCACACAAATGGCCAACTGGTACATTAAAATGGGCTCAACATCTGAGAAATGTGAACCAAAAAAAGGAGGGATATCATGTGACCAACTTAGAATGGCTGTTGTCAAAATACAAAAGATGGGCTTGAGTGTGTGGCTCAGTGGCACAGCACATGCCTAGTAAGCCAAAGTTCTTGAGTTGAAACCCCAATACCACACACAAAAAAACTTCTCTCAAACCAACAAAGATTGCAAGTGATGTGGGGAAAATGGTTTATGGAGGTATAAATTAGGATAGCCACTATGTAAGTGTGTATGGAGATTCTCAGAAGAAACAACAACCAAAAAATATAACTAAGATCCTACTATATTACTCTTGGGTATATACTGAAAGAAAAATTCGGTATATCAAATAGACATCTGCACTCCAATGTTCACTGCAATGGATTTACAGTAGCAAGATGGAATCAACCTAAGTGTTCACTAGCTGATAAATGATAAATGGATAAGGAAAATGTGATGTGTATACATACCTGCCACTATTCAGCACGAAATCCTATCATTTGTGACAAATGGATGGAACTGGAGGAAATTATGTTAAGTGAAATAAGCCACACACAAAAAGGCAAGTACCGATCTCCCTCATACATAGAATCTAAAAAATTTATAAAAGTTGAAAGTAAACTGGTGCTTACTAGAGGATGGGTATTATATCTATATATACACACAAACTAAATCTGCATTTTAAAGGGAAACTAGTGAAATTTCATGAAGTAATTAGAAATGTATATAGCATATTAGAAAATTAAGGAGTTGCCTATATATTGAACTGTAATTCTGGTTATACCATTGAAATAGCAATACACCTGCTGCACTGAATGTTTATGCTGGGCACTGTTATATCCTTTATATTACTTAATCCCTTATATTATCTAAGACCAAACTCAAACATCCAATAAAGTAGTGACTATTAACAAATAACTTGCCCAAGTTTACAAGAATGGTAGCAGAACAGCTGGACATTCAGCTGTGCTCTGCTGATTCAAAGCCACATGTATTATCTCCTCTCTGTCCCTGTCTTTCTGCTACATTCCCAAGACAGAATACAAGAAGATTTTTCACAGGACAAACTTGGGGAGTAGTCAACAAAAAATACATTACAGAAAATTTTAAAGAGCAGGTGTATATTGTGGATGAGAGAGTGATATGAAATTAAATAAACAGAGGCTAAATGTGGGTCTTAAAAACCATGTAGATGTGAAATGTTTGTTTGTTTTCTTGTTCCAGTTTTGGAGCTTGAACTCAAGGCCTGGGTACTATTTCTGAGCTTTTAGGCTAAAGGAAAGCATTCTACCACTTGAGCCACACATCATCTAGCTTTATTTTTGGCTGTTACTTGGAGATAAGTCTCAGCTTTTTCACTCAAAGATAGCACTCTACCATTTTGAGCCACAGCGCCACTTCCAGTTTTCTGGTGGTTAATTGGAGATAAGAGTCTCATGGACCTTCCTGCTGACTTTGAACCACTATCCTCAGATCTTAGCCTCCTGAGCAGCTAGGATTACTGGTGTGAGACACTGGAGCCTGGCAATAGAAAGATTGTGAGACATAAATTATGTGATCAGTTAGGTATGTAATTTAGGAAGATCATTTTTGATGGCTGGAAATTGGATTTGATAGAGCAAGAGTACAGTTGTAAATACATTCCAGTAATTTGGGCAAGAAATGGTAGTAGTAGCTTGGTGAGTGAATATGCTAGAGAAATAAACTTCAGTTAGCTTCAATGTGTCCAAAATTACATTTTTTCAAACTTAGTGGTAAACAGGAAGATTGGAATTCAAAAATAGGCAATCTATTTTAGCCCTTTACTTTAACCACAATGCTTGGCTGTCTGATTTATTTATTTATTTTTGTTGAGGACGGAGTGCATGCTAAGCATGTACTGTACCACTGAATTATACCTCCAGATAAACTGCCTACCTGAATTTTTAGGGTTTACTAAAATGAAAGGTAAAAAGTTAAGAGTAAATTGGACAGAACTGAAAAGGGCAAATAGTGAACTATGGTTTAAAAAGCACATTGTAAAATAATTGATAAAGTTGCCATTATATCATGGAAACTCAACCCAAATAACTCAAGAGCTAAACAGTCTCACAAATGCTACCTATAGACTTGCAAACAAAATTACAAGAATATTAGCAATTTTAATATTTTAAGAAGATTATAGAGTGCTGATGCTTTATCCAAACTAACACAATTGAGGAACTAAGACATTTATTTTAATATAATTTTAACATATATTTTAAATAACATTTTTAACAAAAGCAAATGAATGCATAATAGCAGAGGGCAACCGTTAGGATTATTTTTGTTTTGTTTGTTTTTACCTAACAGAGTGATGTCCAGAAGTATAGTCTATTTTCCCAAATTTTTGTGATTGGTAACCATGTTTCTCCATTACATCCATCCATGTTGTATAGCTTGGATCTAGACCTTTAAAATTATTCCAAGATTCTGTTAAGTGAGTGAAGAGACCACTCCACATTGCTAGAGAGAAAACAAAGAAATTCTGATTAAAGTTTAATATGTTTTTTTAAATATTAAGGCAAGTACTCAAAGAGAAATCTACTAGTTTGGAGTGCATACTCTAGAATAAGACATACCTTTATGAAGTACTAAACTTACAAGACATTTATAATTACATCTCACTTTATTTGTGGGACTACTCAGCAAGGAATTACTTCTTCCATTTAATAGATGAGTTGACTGGGTCTGAGAAGTCAAGTTGCTTACAGTATTTAAGCTGCATTTCAGTGGGGACTAAATACAAAGCCTGCATAACTAGCCATTTGTGGACATAAAAGCAATCTCTAAAGTATTTTTTGGTTAATTTCTACATCATAAATCAGTCAACTGTGGGGAGGGAAAGTGGGAGAAATATGAGGGAAGGGGTAACAAGTTTTCAATAAATGTATTTATTACCTTACTTAAGTAACTGTAACCCCTCTGTACATCACCTTGACAATAAAAAAATGAAAAAAATCAATCAACTAAGTGTAGACCTTGTCTCACCTGCATCTTTACGGATTTTCCCTATTCCTTGTCCTCTCACTGTATCTTCATAAAAAACTGAGTCATTTTCTATGACTGCTAATTTAACAGATGCTCTTTTTCTTTTCCCATTGGAATAAGCTTTCTGTTCTCTTCTTTAAATAAATGCTTTCTGAGAGCTGCCTCAGGGAATTACCTGGGTTTGTATACCAATCACTGAACTTAGTGAGTGGCTTTTGATTAGTTACCTAACTTTGTATATATTTTAGTTTTCCCCTGAAAAAATGGGGATAATGGCATTATCTACCTTGTAGAAATATTTTGAGAATTATATACATTAATATATACGGCACTTAGAATATTGTCACATAGAGTAAGTGCAATTAAATATTAGTTTCTGTTACTACTATCCCTTCTCTTTCTTTTAGGCAGTCTGTTATCTGTAACATTTTGGAGTTTATTTATCACTTTTTTAATGTTGACTATGCTGTAAGGGACACTGCATAAACAGCATTTTGTAGATAAGGAATTGGAATGACTTGCCATGTAAATGTGGCCCACTAAAGATCAGATTTCAAGTCAATACAGGATAAAAAAGGAGCAAAAATGTTCTTAAATATGTCCGAGGTTTCATTATTGAAAAATTAATTTAAATGTAGTTTAGGTTTCCTTTAAGTATTGGTGATAATGTAGCTCACAGTGTTGAAAATATAGGTGAAAGAGCTTGCCATCGCAGAGAATATCATCTCAGTAACTTTCAGATGAAACCATATTTTTGAATCCTAGTTATGGGTTTCTAGGAAGATAATCATAGAACAGAAGCACAGAAGAAAAGGAATGCAATTGTCAGACAGTAGACACTGGCATTTTACAATTAAAATTATGCCTACTTGTAGGCATAATTATTATTAAATTATTGTAAAAATTATTTTTTAAATTATTGTAAAAAAATCAACAATTAGATTTGAGACAGAAGTGAAATGAGACAGAAGAGACAAATTTGAGTATGAGAAATCCTAACTGTTTAGCAACACCAAAGTTCTACTTAATATCTCTTTGGAGATTGAACGCTTTCAGGAAGTGTATTTCCTCATTTGGTTAGTCAGAAGATTCTTAGTCATGAATCACAAGGAAATAAATCAGAAACATATGATTAGATCTTAAATACAATCAGTATCTTAGATAACAAAAATTCCTTATATTAAAAACTAAAATTCTAACAACCTCAATACTCACTATATACTTTAGGTTTTTTGTTTTGTTTTTGGGTCCAGTCGTGGGGCCTGAACTCTGGGCCTGGGCGCTGTCTCTCAGCTCTGCAGCTCAAGGCTAGTGCTCTACTACTTGAGCCACAGCACCACTTCCGGCTTTTTTCTTTTTGCTTATGTGGTACTGAGGAATCGAACCCAGGGCCTCAGGCATGCAAGGCAAGCGCTCTACCACTGAGCCACCTTCCGAGCTCACTATATACTTTAGAACACATCTCATATCAAAATACTTTTATTAGGTGTTAAATATGACTTCAATATTCTTTTGGGAATAATGTTTTAAACTGAGAATATATTTTGAGGATCCATTACGCATGTCCATACCTGCACGTGATGGACAACAGATTGGAGAGTTTGTATAGGCATTGAGAAAGGAAGTGCCTTGCGCTTTCAGGTAGTCGATAAAAGGAAGTTTTACTACCTGACTTCCTGGATGATATGTTAATCTTCCATCCTAGAATAAAGGAATTTAACTGATTACATTATAAAAAAGAAAATTATTTAACTCTAATCATGAAATTCACAGTAGCAGAAGATTTCAATATGACTGTACAAGACCTATTTCATCTATCTAATCTGTTGACATAGTTGTTACCTATTATATAAGGGAATGTTAATTTACATGTAATTCTTTTATATTCTAAGGCAATATCAGATTTTTCCTTTCTGCTTTTGGCAACTCAGGCTTTTGTCTTTAAAAAAATCTTTAAGTAGTTGTATAAAGGGGTTTTAACTCAAAATGTCAGTAGTATACATCTTGATCAATGCATCCCTTTCATCATTGGCAATGTAGCTAAAAGTTTCCTTATTTTATGCTGAGGTTCTCATTTCCTCTCTGCTGCTTTTTTTGCAGAAGATTGTCTGGTCTCCTTAGCTTGTTTTTCCTACTGAAATCTTTGTTATACTAGTAAATTGGAGTAAGAACAAGTGAGGCACTAGCATCCTTTGCCTGCTGTACCTGGTATACAGCCTCTGTCCTCTAATGTGAAGTGAATGGAGGAAATGGATCCTCAATATTTCATCTTCACTCACCTGAAATTTAGTGTCTTCAGCTTTGATTTGGAGATGAGTACGCTGGTAGTTGTCACTTTTGATGAGATACAGTAACCTGTGATTTACACTAAGAGGAAAGGGAACCCTGTCTTCTGAGCTACACTTGCCTCTTGTCAAGCTATGCCTTGGTTCAGTATCTTTAATAGATTTTCCTTGAATAAACCTTTTTTCATTTGGCAAATGCCCTTGGGGAAATTTCAAGACATCATAAAGGTTTGAAATATTATTTTTAAGATTTTTAGCTGGAGGCATGTCTCAAACACTACAGTGTCTGTTTAGTAATGGTGAAGCTCTGAGTTTAAATCCCAATACTACAAACAAAACAGGACCCCAATCCTCCCTCCCTACAAAAGCTTTTATATTTATTTTATCTTATTTTGTTTGTGAACATACTGTACAGAGGGGTTACAATTACATGGGCAGGATAATGCATACATTTCTTACCAAGCATTGCAGCCTCCTCCTTTGTTTACCCTTCCCCTCCCTTCCCAGCCTCTTCCCTCCCCCCCATCCCAATCCTTCCCCTCCCTTCCCTCCCCCTCCCCCCCACATTGTAAAGCTCGTTTTTGACATGACAATTTGTACTTCTCATTGTTGCAACAGGTCCACCTGAATCCTTAAACGACAAAAGCTTTTATATTTATCTCCTTAAAATAAAATGTACTATTTTTTTTTTTGCCACAAGTTCTGGTTTAAGTGCCCTTTCTTACTGCCTTAAGAGTTATAAAAACAACAGATCTTAATTTCAAGAACCTTTAATAAACTGGTATAGTGTAACCAGAGGGAATATTTCAAATTTGAAGAGTCTGAAGAGTGCTTTGACTGTATCCTTGAATATATTAAGAAACTGTTAGATGCATTCAGCACCATCATAATTTGTAATAATGACTATTTTCATATGTGTGTATATCTCCTCATAGTCTTAAATTTGAATAGAAACCAACAATTAGGGGCTTATTAGTTCTAGGACTTTGAGGTGGACAAACTTAGAAATACATATATTTCACAAAGTGGGAAGAAATTTTGAGATCATTCTGCGAGTTTCTGCTCCAATTTAAAGCTACATATATATATATATATATATACATATACATATACATATACATATACATATACATATACACACATACATATGCATACATAGAATTCTTCTGTCGTATGAAGGAGTAGATTTAAATCATTGCAGGATTAGAGACCTTAGTAAGGAAATGAAGTGAATCTCTTCACTTCTCATCCACATATTCCTGCAAACTTAGGCGAACTGGCAAATGTTTTCTGGAAAGCTTTTATGGAGATGAAAGAATATTATTTTGCTTCCCAAAGGAATCAAACTTAAAGTTTATTCACAGTTGAAAAACACGAACAATCATGAAAGATTTGGGCTGAGGAAGGCTGAGACGGTAGAGAGATCGCTCAGGACACGAGTTCGAGTCCAGCCTGCGTAAGGAAGCTAATTTGAGAAAAGATGTTACCAGAAAGCGTTCTATTCGCTGTGGCTTTACACGTCCGCACGTGTACATGGTGTAGGTGTGTGCATCGAGCGTGTTTTGGACCAGGGTGTCAGGCAGCCCCGAACAGAGTTTGAGACCCGCAGCAGCGACTGCCGTCGACCCTCCCGGTACTCACGAAGGAGTCGCTCACGACCAGCACCACGTTAGGCTGCTTGACTTCTCCCGGCTTCACGTTCCCTGAGTTGGGGGTCGGGATCGGGGTCGGGATCGGGGTCGGGGTCGGGGTCAGGGTCGGCACCGGTGTCGGCACGGGCGTCGGCGCCGGCGCTGCCAGCACCGAGGCTGCGACCACCGACACCCATAGCAGTAGCATGGCAGGTGGCGGTTCCGCACCGCGGCCACTGGGCCCGCCGCCTCTGGAAGTCTCTCCTCGGCCGCGGAGCGCCGGGACAGCGAACTTGCAATTTGGTTTCTGTACCGTTCAATAACGCAGAACATCATCCGGAGAACTACAATTCCCAGAAGGCTCAGAGGGCGCACATGCGCACAGGCCTTAACACGCAGACATTTTCATCAAACACCGAACGAACTAAATTTTCCCCTCTTCCTCCTCCACCCCCCCGCCGGTCACGTGATGGATACCTGGTAAAGGCGCATGCGCCCTCCGTCCAGGTTTGGCATTTGAGGGGCCCCGCATCTCTCCCAGGTGGGTTCCTTGTCGGTGTCACTATTGCAGAAGTTGGCGCTTACGAGCAGTGTGGAGAAGTGATTGTGTGAGAGAGGAACAAGATCGGACCCCGGGGATGTTTGTTTTGCGCCGCGCAAACGTAGCCGGGTTGGGCGTGCGGGACTCCGGCAATGCTGAGGTGGCGGCGCGTCTGTCACTAGTTGGCTGGGGCGGTTCCCGGTGGGCTTCGGGCTGGGCGCCTCGGGTGAGGTGGGGCCCGGGGACGTGTCTGGCCTCCCTCCCCTCCTCGCCTCTCCCGGCTGGTGCAGTCAGGACACAGTGAGCTGCGGTAGGGGTGGAGCGGGGCCTACCCTGGAGCTTCGGGTTCTAGGCGGGGTTCTTTCTAGCTGATTGCAAAGGATTGGGAATCAAGCCCGAACGAGATGTAAAAGGGAGATTTGTTAGCTTGTGTGCTGGCCTCGGTGAATGGGCGTGGGTTCAGCAAGACAGTGTTTTACTGTGGAATAATCAGCTCTCCCCCTTTTGAGGGTTGAACTCTTTTTGGATCATTCTGAAGGAGAAATGTTTGCCTCCAAGCTAATTTCTTTATTTAATTATAGGCATGTAATTGCACGTCGCGTTAGTTTTTGCCATTTTGATTGGAAAAAAGAGGAAATGAACTACTTAAAGATCAACTCCTCATATTGATATCTGGCTTTTGCATAGCATATTTATCATAAGAGAAGATCTTAAATAGTTAATAAATAGCACTATGTAGTAAACATTATATTCAGCATTTGTTGAACACCTATTGTGTACTAGATGCTTTTCCTTGGGATGTTTTCTGTAGTCCTCATTCTGACAATTTGGCAGATAGAAAATGTATTTGGGGAGGTTACATGTCTGGTTCAAGGTTACACAGGGAGATGTTCTGAACAGGAGTGGAATTGAGCAGTCTTTTCCCTAATTCACTAGATATTTTGTCTAGAGTTCAATAACAAATTTATGACAATTTCCTGACAATATCTATTTGTGAACCAGAGTTTGAACACAAGAAGCTTACATTCTAGTGAAGAAAACACTGCAGACATAAAATAATAATAAATATGAAAGGTAATACAACTAGGCTTTCTCTTGTGCAGGATATACTTCCAAAAGTTGTTTTAATTTGGACTGTAGAACATACTTTCCATTGAAACAATATCTGCTGGTATTTGGAGCCATAAAACTAATTTAATCACTTTTAATTTTTTCCTGTGACATGCTACTGTTGCTGTGATCTATATTTGCTCTCTATGGCTATTTTCACAGGCCTTATTCTGATGACAGGATTTCAGAACTTTTCTTCCACTTTCTCTCTGGAAGTATCCGTGAGAACAAGTGCTGTCGTAGGTTGGAACTAGGTAGATACTTTTAAGGCCTCAAAAAGTGGATACTGGTTTTATTTTCTTTCTGACATTGTTAGTGCTTCACTATTTCTGCCAAGTGTTTGTTCAAGCAGTGCTTTTTCATCTCCACTGATGGGAAACCCATTTCTTTTGAGTATCCTGTTCCACATTTGTCTTGTTATAAAAGTTCTTAGTTAAGCTAAATCTGATCTTTCTTTAGTTTTAACTGTTTTAATTCATTGCGGTTTTTTATTGGATAATTTCACACTTTGAACAATTCCTTTTCCCATTTCTTCACTAATTATCTTCTTCGTAGTCTTCCCTTAATTTCTTCTGATAATGCTAGTTCTCGTACAATTTCAGGCTTCATAGTTATTTTGGACACTCTTCTGAACATAAATCATTTTTGCTAATCATTACCATATTCTGTCAGAATGGGTGCTTTTTTTTCTTTTTATTGGTAGTACTGGGTTTTAATTTCTGGCTCTCCATTTACTGGACTAGTACTCTACCACTTGAGCCATACTTGCTAGTTTGCCTTTTTTCTGGTTAGTGGGTTATGGAGTCTTTGAGTCGTTGTAGTCTTTTCTGCCTTGGCTGGTTTTGAGCCATGAATCTTCAGGTCTCAGCCCCCTAAGTAGCTAGGATTCTATAGTAGGACTAGAGGGTGCTGCAAAAGACTTTAGGACATGCAAATTCATATAATTGATAACTTCAAGGGATAAAATTGCCTTTTTGTGTGATCTCTTTCTAATTTATAAAATATAGGTTACTTTTTAAATTTAACTTACGTTGGGTAGAAACTTTGTGTGATGGAAATACAAAAATTTTTTTTTTTTGGGTCCGGTCGTGGGAATTGAACTCTGGGCCTGGGTGCTGTCCCTCAGCTTTTCAGCTCAAGGCTAGCGCTCTACCACTTGAGCCACAGCGCCACTTCCGGCTTTTTTTTTCTACTTATGTGGTGCTGAGGAATTGAACTCAGGGCCTCAGGCATGCAAGGCAAGCACTCTACCACTGAGCCACCTTCCCAGCCTGGAAATACAAAAATTTTTATTGTATGAAAATTTGCAAAAAATATGCAAATGCCCTTATTTTAAAATCTCAGATGGGAGTGAGCAAAATTAGGGAAGAGAGATATTAGGGAAAAGCATTAATAGCTGTTTGTGGAGAACATTAAAGATACTTGAAATGGTGAAAGCACTTAAAATAGAGGGAAATATCCCAAATGCATGAGCATTGGGTTTCTTATCATTTTTGATAATAAGTTTTTATTTTATAAATGGTTTGAAGGAGGCCTGGTATTGCTTTTCAATAAATGTTTCTTTAAAAATTGGTGAATGTGCCTCTTGCTTTACCCTACCTCCTCTAAAAAAAAAAAAGACTATTTTTCAGGGCTAGAATGTAGCAAATTACTTTGTGCTTTGAAACTCATATGCTTACATACATGTATATATATTTATACAAATGGTAGATGAAGGGAAAGAGCCTGGATTCCAGCATCTTTTGCTAACTGAAGAGGGAAAGGAAAGAGGATAGATGATTACATTGATGCATAGGAAATTGTACTTATGGATATGCATGTATGTGGAAGGATATTGGATACTAGAATTAGTTACCCAGAGAACATGTAGCGTGTTTCTTGTGTTTTTAAAAATACAACTTTAAAAATTTTTGATGGTTTCCTTCTTGCTGCTTTATTTAAGCCCAGGCTTGTCTGTCTGACTTCAGGTTATATAATTTTAGGCTCTACTTAACTTGATTTTTTTCCATTATTTCATAAGACTTTTCTGAGCTATTCTGCCTACTTTTCTAGTCATTCCTGTTACTTAGTCTACTCATTTTAATATTTCTTTGTGAAGACAGTTGTTTGTGATTTAAGTAATTTTTTTCTTTTTAAAAAAATTTATTGTAAAGATAATGTATATTTTTTCCTTTTCTCCCTTATGTAATCTCGTTCCTTGTCAAGTAATTATTTTACATAGAACATTCTTTTTTAAATTCCTGTTGCCCTTCTGCTTATTATTCCTTAGTTTAGCCTTTGGTTCAGCAATGATTCATATGTCTTACAGCTTTCTCTTGATTTAGATTACATTCTTTAGAGCATGTGCAGCAAATAGTTGCATGTAATCTTTTTTCTTCCATTTTGATAGTTGCAAAAAAAATCTATTTTGGTGATAGTTAACCTTTTTCATACTCTCCTCCACCAGCCCACCTGTCTCCTGTCAGTCCTGTCCACTGACAGTATCTTATTGAGTTTCTGCATGCCACACTCATACTTGCAATGTGTTAAAGTTATACATCCTTTCCTTTTGCCTTCCTTCTCTCCTTCTCCTAAGTAGTCCCTTAGTTTGATTCATTTTCTATGTTTAACTATATAAATGGTTGTGTACATTGATACATACACATATGTACATGTCCATAAATATGTACAATTGTTTCTTTTTTTGAAAATGGGTCATTAGAACAGTGGGGTAAGATGGTTGACTTCAAGAAAAAGAACAGGGAAGACAAAAAGAAAAAGGTATTGAACACTGAGATTATGGATAAAGAAGCAGTAAAATGTGACACAGGAAGAAGTAGACATAAGTTGCCCAAATAGCTCTTGAGGCTTATTTGTACCGACAAAGAACTAGGGGACAGTTTGAGAAAAGAAGATAATCCTGAGAAGCTAGAGCTCTGCCTCAAGCCCCTACACTGCATTTAGGTTTTTGTTGTGTGTGTGTCGGTTGTGGGGCCTGAACTCGGGGCCTGGGCACTGTCCCTTAGCTCTTCAGCTCAAGGCTAGCGCTCTACCACTTGAGCCAAAGCACCACTTCTGCTTATGTGGTACTGAGGAATCTAACCCAGGACCACATGCATGCAAGGCAAGCACACTACCACTGAGCCACCTTCCCAGCCCCCACTGCATTTAGTTTTAGTATTGATTAATTCTGTCTTGTATGCTCCCATTGAAAACTGGGTGATAGAACTGGATGATTTTTTTTTTTTTTGGTCCTGGATAGGTTGTGGTCTTTGTTTGTTTGATCTTATTTTGAAACTTTTTTTTTTTTTCAACAGGTGAGGACTGTTTATTGAGGGACAGCAAGGGGCACAATCCCGTGGGATTGGAGGTTGTGCAAGGAACTGGATTTTGGGGTGGGCTTATATTATTTTGAAACTTTTTATATTCTTTTTAAACTTGGACAGACATCTCAAGTTTCACTTGAATGTCACTTTTAATTAAGTAAAATAAATAATTGTTAGCACTGCTTTTGCTGGTTGATTAGAGGTGGAGCCTCATGAGCTTTTCTGTCAGAGCTGGCTTCTAACTATGAACTTCTAAACCTCAGCCTTCTGAGTAGCTAGGATTAGAGGCCATTTAATACTGGTGGATTACAGCTAACAGTTCTGGGCCTCTTCCAAATTCTTATTGGTCTCTATCAGTTTTTGTCATCATTAATGTTGTCTTCTTTTTAGTCTATAGGTTATTTTGTCAAATGGAACTGGTTTGAGAAAATAGAATGTGAAATCAACATCGAAATTTTTTATCTGTGGCTGTCAAGATTTGTAGACCATAAAAGATCTATCTCAAGTTTTCACCTATAGACATTATTCTAAAAGATATGAGCATATGAATATGTTGCTTTAAAATATATAATTGTAATGGCACAATATTACTTTTCTCCCTGTTTGGGGAGTCTAGTGCTACCAATAGATAGATTGAATTTTTAATGTCTCAATTTTTATATTTCGAGTAAATATACATTACACAAGTAGGGAGAACTTACCTAGCATGCCTGAGTTCAATCCCTAGTACTAAGTTAAAAAAAAAGATTTTAAAACTTACTGTCTCTTAAAATTAACTAGTGAAATTCAGTTATAATTGAATGTTAAAAAAGGAAACTTTTTTTCTTTGTATTTTCTGCCTACTCTGTTATCTCCTAATTTCATCAAGATGGTAGAACAAAGTTGGGTAAATATTAAGTAGATTTGTAGGCTTCAGATGTTCAAGTGTACAAAGTGACCCAAAGATGGATCACTAACATAGTATACTAATAGTATTATACATCCGATGAAGAGGTTGATCTACATGTATAAAACCAAAGAAATATATGACTAGATTTTGAAAAGAAAAGCCATAATCCTCTTTGACTAAATTCTGCCTACACGGAACTCACATTCTGGTGGGATTGGGGTGCAGATAATGAATAAGTAGAACATATAGTATATAAGATGTGATAACTGCTTTGATGTAGAATAAAGCAAATGAAAGGTATGAAGCAGTATGGGGGGTGGCTCTGAGTAGGAGGCTAGAAAGATTAAATCTTACAATAGTGTATCACAGGTAGGTCTTACTTGAGAAATTGACATTTGAATAACACTCTAAGGAGATGTGGGAATTATGTGTGTAGTAGATTGAAGAGAAAGTCCAAATAAAGGGACTCACAGGCATTCTTTTCAGATGACTAAGTTTATTTAAACAATTACAGTTATTATTCTACAGTCACTCAAGCTTTTTTCCCGTAATAGAATGTCCAGCAAAGAGGTGAAGACTGCTTTAAAAAGTGCAAGAGATGCAATCAGAAACAAAGAATACAAAGAAGCTTTGAAACATTGTAAGGTAACCAATATTTGTTTCTTGTACTCTGAAGTATGTTACCAATATATGTATTACTGTAAAATTTGGATCATTTACTCTTCAATTGCAACATGAGTGGTAAAACCATTTAGAAGACTCACGAAAGTGGTTAGACTGTCTTCTTACCTTACTCTATAAGTAGGATAAATTATTTTTGCTACCCTTAATTGTATGTTTCTCTATTGATGAATTATCAAGGCCAGGTTCTCAAAATCTGAATGTGTCGAAGTACCTGTTGACACTAATATATCTTAAAGTTTATTCTTTAATGGTTGACAGTCTAACTCTATTTGTTTTGTGGGTGAAAGAATCAAGATTCAAATGTTCATTTATGTGTGAAGAACATGTTCCTATTAGAAAGAGTATACAGGAAAGATAAGAGGGTTGTGGTACAAGTAAAGTCCTTGGGAAGGTGAGAGAAGATAAGATTTAGAGCTTGAGAATAGGCCTTTTATTTCTATCATATACAGTGTTTCCTCTATAGATTTAGTAGTGAGAAAGGTTAACAGTCCCTTCTGATGGCTTCTCTTTTTTTTTTTGGTAGAAGTTTAAACTGATAGTGGGATGGCTTGCCTAAGAGATTTGAGACAAAAGAAAGTTTGAAGCAGTTGTTATTCTTAGTGAGTGAGAAAACAAAGTTACTAGTAAGAATTGAAAGGATTACTAGGCCCATTTGAAGAACTGGCCCATTGAATTTTCATATTGGAAGGTGAAATTGGTGAACTCAGCTGTAGTTCTTCCTTCTATATAAAGCTTCTCAAATTTATATATGGAAATGATGTGGTTAGACTATGGATGGTGAGAATGACAAGGTGAATAAAAGACAAAAGAGTTCAGGATGTGATGTCAAGGGAGTAGTGACAGTGATGGGCCATGGAGTTTTGACCTGGATAAGGATAGATGAAAAATACAAAGTAGTGTGTTAAATAGTGCAAAAAAGAGCATGGGTCACGAATTTGGGATAATAAAGATTTAAGAATTGTTGCTATGGAAATCATTAACTGTAATTGAATAGGGAAGATATAAGAGGAGATATTGGCATGCTGGAAATCAAGATTCTGGGTAAAGAGTATTATGAAGGTTAATAACTAACAGGCTACCATGTCCAATGAGACATCATGAATGTTGATAACACCAAGCATATTTTTGGTGGTATGGTTTGATCACATTAGCTTCAAAGATAGTAGTGTTTTTGAAATAAGGAAGAACAGAAGAGGAATGTTTCAAATATGGAGAAAACTTGGCTGATTTGAATTGTCACTATAAAGAATTTAGGAGAGCCGGCGCTGGTGGCTCACTCCTATAATCCTAGCTACTCAGGAGGCTGAGATCTGAGGATTCAAAGCCAGCCAGGGCAGGAAAATCTGTGAGACTCTAATCTCCAATAAACCACTAGAAAACCAAAAGTGGCATTGTGGCTCAAGCGGTAGAGCGCTTGTCTTGAGCTGAAGAGCGCAGGGACAGTGCCCGGGCCCAGAGTTCAAGCCTCATGACTGACCAAAAAAAAAAAAAAAATTAGGAGAGTAATATGGAGATGACAGGGCCAAGAGAAATATATAGCATGAAGATGAGAATTTAAGGATAAAGGATGCCCTTGTGAGGTTTAGGTTTCTGGTAGTGACTCCTGAAGCTGTGATGGTACTAATCCTTATATAGAAGGTGAAGAGTCTCATCAGACTCATGGGTGAGAGGTGGAGTAAAAAAGTAGAGATAAGTATTTGGCTTATTTAATACTTCACATGTGAATCCATTTTTACTGTACTTCAGTACTGTAGCAGTCTTCTTTTTGTAAGTTTTCTGCAGAATTCAGATTTGAATTCCACCTAGTAGTGCACAATTTGTACTGGAGAGACCCAACTAGAAACTAGAAACCCAACTAGAAACTAGAGACCCAACTAGAAAACATCAATGGCAAGCATCTGATTACTTATCTGAAGGAACCTAGGATGTTGATTGAAAATAAATGAATTGGTCTTCATTCATTTTTAGCAAGATAGAATTAAGCAAGATAGATTCATTCATAACAAGCTATAGAGTCTTGCTATGTACCCTCAGGCTGTGTACCCTATAACATGCTATGTAGCTCAGACTGGCCTTAAACTCAATACTCTTAACTCAGCCTTCCCAGTGCTGGAATTATAGGCATGCAAGATCACATTCAGCACCTGAATGGATTTTTTATACAGGTGGAGTCAAGTATCCCACAATTTCTTGGAATTTTATACTCATTTTCAACATCTTTTAATTATTCCTTAAAATGTGTTTCAGATTTGAAAAAGTGATCATTAGCCATATAGTCAGTAATGGGTGATTGATTGTGGCATTTGTTCAGCAGTTGTGGGCCTTGCATTATACTTGGCTTTCAGAACATAAGCATTATGGATTTTTTAGGAGATACCCTATTGGACAGAATGGAATTTGTACAATATTCTGGTGACTATCAGAAATATTATATGGGAACATATAAGGATAATGATTTGACTGGTTCAACTCATAGAAATGCTTTTATTTTGCCTGGAATATGTAAAACTTTGAGAGGCTAATATTAGATTACCTACATTCTAGAATGTATTTACTTCCTGCTTCAAGCTATTTTATTTTATCTTTTTTTATTGTGAGAATACTGTACAGAGGAATTACAATTACATGGGCAAGATAACTAGTACATTTCTTTTTTTTTTGTTGTGAAAATACTGTACAGAGGGGTTACAATTACATGGGCAAGATAGTGAGTACATTTCTTATCAAGCATTGTAGCCTCCTCCTTTGTTTACCCTTCCCATCCCTTCCCATCCTCCCCCCCCCCAAGCCTCCTCCCCCTCCCCCAAGTTGTAAAGTTTGTTTTTGACATGACAACTTGTACTTCTCATTGTTGCAACAGGTCTACCTGTATCCTTATTTAAACGACCCCCTCCACAAATTATACCAACATCAAATACAGTGAAAGCAGGGGTTATACTGTGGGGGAGGGACATACAAAGCAACAAAGAAATAATCTTATAATTGCGTTAGAAACAAATGCATGAAAGAAAAAAAACATTTACGAGTATATTTCTTATGAAGCATTGTTGCCTCCTCTTTGTTTCCACTTCTTATCCCTTCCCATACTCCCCCCACCTCCCCCCATCCACCTACCCCCCACCAAAGTTGGAAAGTTCGTTTTTCGACATAACGATTTGTGCATCTCATTGTTGCAATGGGTCCACCTGTAAGTAGCTGTTATTTCCAAAAGTCTCTATGTGTAATTTTTGTTGCATATGGCAGGTGTTATTTAAACTTTGATCAGCTGCTATTTATTTTGAACATACATTTGGTATAGTCATGTAAGAGTGTCTTTACTTTTCTCTAGCTTATAATTTACACAAAAATCAATCTGGATACTATAGAAAACATTAGGGTAAAGAAAATTATTACAGTTGGATGAAGTGAAATGAAATAGAGAATAGTTTTGTGAGTTTACTGGGAATGTCACAGGAGGATACCCAGTATTCTCAAAGAGCAGGAAGGAATTTTTTGTGGAAGCATCAGGATCATGTGAACAGCTTTCAAGAAATATACCTTATATTCTACACTCTTTACAAACTGGTACCATTAACTTCCTCTCTCCTTTAACACACTGCAGCCAGAAGGGTTAGGTAGCATTTTGCATTTGTCCCATCATATATCAGTTTCCTGACTCCTTAACAGACTGTTGTTTTATTGTATTTCTTCAGTAGTTGCCAAAATGTAATGACTTGTCTTAATTTTTTTTTAATCAGACAGTCTTAAAACAAGAGAAAAATAACTATAATGCCTGGGTTTTTATTGGTGTTGCTGCAGCTGAGCTAGAACAACCTGATCAGGCCCAGGGGGCTTATAAGAAAGCTGCTGAACTAGAGCCAGATCAATTACTAGCTTGGCAGGTATGTGTACATTATTTTTCTATAGTATGGAAAATTTGTATTTGTTTTTTAATTCTTAAAAATAGAGGTAACGATTTGAAAATAAGTACTTTACTCTCCTTTTCCCCATGTAAGAACAATCTTTTATTTATTGGTCTTCTAAACTTCAAAGTTATTTTGGAAAAACAGCACTGTCCAAGATATTGTTGATCATTTTTAACATTCTACTCTGGATTATTTTGTATGCAGATTAAAGTTGAAAAATAATTATGTAACTCTCCGGTTTAATTATATGTGCATACTTACCCAGATCTGTGCTTAAGTGGGGAAAAAGAAGTACATAATCATAGGCTTTTCTAAAAATAATATAAAAGTTTCAATTCTCTGCCTTGAATGTAGTGTTTTTTCTTTTTTCTTAATTGTTTTTAGTTGAATTTTCTAATGTTTTATCTTTAATATTTAATTTGTTTCATATGTTAATCACATCTTTGAAATTATATTAATAGGAAGTAGTATGTTCTGGTGAGTGGACTTTTTGTCTCAGCTAAAAATGAATATGAATGTAAGGTGTGTGGTAAAATATGTTGACTGAGGATATCTGTATCTTTTTTTTTTTTGTTGGTTGTGGGGCTTGAACTCTGTGTTTGGGTGCTGTCCCTCAGCTCTTCAGCTCAAGGCGAGTGTTCTACCACTTGAGCCACAGCACCACTTCCAGTTTTCTGGTGGTTTATTGGAGATAAGAGTCTTAGGGACTTTCCTGCCCTGGCTGGCTTTGATCCGTAATCCTTAGATTTCAGCCTCCTGAGTAGCTAGGATTACAGGCATGAGCCATTGGCTCCTGGCGATATCTGTATCTTTATTTGAAGTAAAAATACTAATTTTCATAGACTACTGGGTTTTTGACTGTATCATAAAGCAGTATCAAATAAAATAGGATCTTAAATGTGCATCAAGTACACGTATATACTCATACACACAAAATGGTATCTGTGTAATAGTAATGGCTTCACTAGCCTGGTTGCAGTATATGCATTTCACAATATGTACATTTATCAGATACCAAGTTGTACATCTTAATGTATACAGTATTTACATATCAATAATACCTCCAAAAAGCTATTTTCTAAAATGTGTTGAATTTTTTTTTTTTTGCTGGTCGTGGGGCCTGAACTCGGCCTGGGCACTGTCCCTCAGCTCTTCAGCTCAAGGCTAAGCCCCCTACCACTTGAGCCACAGCACCACTTCTGGCTTTTTCTGCTTATGTGGTGCTGAGGAATCGAATCCAGGGCCTCATGCATGCAAGGCAAGCACTCTACCACTGAGCTACCTTCCCAGCCCCAATGTGCTGAATTTTTTTTTCTGAAAAATAGTGTGAAACACTTCAAATGCATTTTGAAAATAAAGCAAATAGCATAATAAACTACTTTATGCCTATCATCCAGATTCAACAAGAATTTACTCACAGATAATATTTTTTTAAATTTTTATTTATTTTTTATTGTGAAAAATACTGTACAGAGGGGTTACAATACATGGGCAAGATAGTGAGACAGATAATATTTTTTAATCTGTGTTTTCCTATGCCCTCACATCCTTAATTTTATCTCCAGATTTTTTCCCAGAAAACCTCATATATTTTACCTATAAACTATGATAATCTTTATGATAAGTTATCTTTAGAGATTTTCACATTATTTTGTAAAATAAATGAGATACAGAGATTTTGGGTAAGATTGTAACACTACTTCCTCCTTCTGTAGGGCTTAGCAAGCTTGTATGAAAAGTGTAACCACATAAATGCCAAGGATGACTTACCTGGTGTTTACCAAAAGCTCCTGGATCTTTATGAAAGGTAATGAATATAGGGGAAAGGCTAGTTTCTTTACAAAGCTGATTGAAAATTATGTAGAACTACCCTAAACACTTAGTGCCAATTGGGATGCATTTGTCTCAAATGTTAGTAACTGAATCTCTTGTGACTGAAATAGCATCAAAACATTGCTATTAGCAAAATTGAATTAACTTTGCAATTCTAGTATTATTTTCAGTCCATGTAATGAAAGGTAGTTTTTAAAACCTTTTTATTTTTAACTCATAAAATTTTACTGTAGTATAAAGAGAGAATATTTTCTAATGTAAATTGATAATATTATTGGGATTTTTAATTTTTAGTGTTGTAAGTCCTTGGTTTGTTTCATTGTCAAATTAACACCTTAACATCTCCCCTCTCCCTTTTTTTTTGACCTAAGCGTTGACAAACAGAAGTGGTGTGATGTCTGTAAGAAACTTGTGGATCTGTATTACCAAGAAAAGAAACACCTAGAGGTTGGTGGTTGATTTTCTAGTTAGTGTCTTAGACTTACTTTAGTAGAACTATTATTAGAAGAAATCTTTTTTAAGCTTAATCAAAAATTAACATGTAGTGTTATCAATAGAATTTAAGAGATAAATTACAATGCTTTGAAGCTGTAAATTAGAATTCAAATTTAAGGTATAATTTCTAAACCTTTCGTAAATTGTTTAGAAGTTAGATGAATAAAGTCTTGCCTGGGGAACTATTTTAGACATCTCCATAGATGTAAATTATGGTGATGGTTGAATGTAGTCATCCTACTTGTGTCTACTGTGGTATCTCTGTTGTACTTTTAAAAAACTAGAATTTCCCAATTAACTTTTTAAATGGATTTTCTAACAGATGGGACTTCTAACAGATGCAATTTTTATGTATTAGTATATAAAAATTTTATTTTCACATTTTATTGCCATTTACATTTTTATTTTTCAATAGGTAGCACGAACATGGCACAAATTGATAAAGACAAGGCAGGAAGAAGGTGCAGATAAGCAAGAGCTTCATCAGCTGTGGAGAAAATTGACTCAGTTGCTAGCTGAGAGCACAGAGGATGAGAATAATGAAACCCAACAACTGGTATTGACATATTCCTCACAACTGAACAAGAAAATTGATTATTTGAGTTTGGAAAAGGGTGATAAATATTTTAGGTAGTATATGTATATCACACTACCTATTTTTTTTTACAGTTTTATATTCATGGGGGCTTTTCTTTATAATGTTAGAATTATTGGCCTGTAGTCTCATATACATTCTGAAGGGAAAAGAATTGTTCTCAGAGTATTAGAATTTCATTCTCTCACATTAATAGGAATATGCACTGTCAGTAATGAATCACTGGAAAAAAACCTAAAAATTGGTTTTCACAAAATTGCTCTAAATTTTATTAAATGTTGTACTTTGAAGGTATGCTTCTTTTTACTTACGAGTTAAGAATTCTGAATTAGTTTGAGGCTTAACAGTTCATCTAGAGTATTTATATTTAGCAATTAGAATATTTATACGAGATAACATTCCTTTTTAGTGTATATTTTAAAATTAATTAAAAAGAATTTTTAAGAGTATGTCATTGGTTTTGAACCATAATCAGAAAATATTTCTTTTTATTTTAACTTTAAAAATCACCTTAATTTCTGATTATAATAGTCACTTGATGTATGCTTGTTAAATTGAATAAAAAATTTAAATCATAACAGTTAATAGGGTCTACATAGGATAGAAAGTTCATTTCTTTTGTATATTTGTTCACTCATTTACTCATTGATTTGTTCTGTTATTCAGAAAATATTTAATGAGGATGTATCATGTATCAGGCAATGTATTAAGTATTAAGAGATGAGAACAAAAATGTGAGAATGAAAAAGATTCTATATGAATACCCATTTTTAAAATTAGAACTCATGAAGCCAAATGGTTAATATAATGTGCTATAAAGTGCTTGCCTTAGCTTCTCATATTGCTGTTATTATTCAATATATACTAAAAAAAGTCCCTTGAAATTTCCTCCAGAGTCAGTAAACACTGCTTAAGAAAAGTGCTTTCAGTATGATTCAACCATTTCTCTCTCTTTCTCTTTTTTGTTTTTTGTTGGTCATGGGGCTTGAACTGTGGGCCTGAACCCTGTCCCTCAGCTCTTCAGCTCAAAGTTAGTGCTCTACCACTTAAGCCACTGTGCCACTTCCGTTTTTCTGAGTGGTTTATTGGAGATAAGAGTTTCATGGACTTTCCTGCCCTGGCTGGTTTTGAACTGTGATTCTCAGATCTCAGCCTCCTGAGTAGGATTATAGGTGTGAGCCACTGGCACCTGGCTATGTCTCTTTTTTTAAAGAAGAAATAGAATTTAGCTTCATGAATATAGCTCTGTGGTAGAAAGCTCACCTAGCATGTACAAGGCCCTGGGTTTGATTCAAAGCACTAGAAAAAAAAAAGCAAGATTATGCTTCCATTGACTTATTTGTGACATAGCAAAAAAATGAAAGAATGTTTTATTAAATTAACGTTGGTAATTTATAGTTATCACTTACTACTTCAGTGAAGTCTATGGCCAAATAGAGTTATACTGCATTCTAGAACTTTTTTTACATCATTGATATTGTTAGGGCCAGTCAGTAAAGTGTACTTACAGCAGTTGAAGGTATGGTCTGTATAAACTAGTATTATACATTTAACTGATTATAACATTTGGCTTTAAAGTATGCAACACAGGTTTCTTTTGTTTCAGCTTTTAACTGCATTTGAAAATGCACTGGTCTTATCAGATACAATTCCTAGTGAAGATCACCAAGTGCTTTATAAACATTTCATTCAGTGTTTATCCAAAGTAAGTAGTTTCTAAAAATTTCTATTTGACTTTTATGTGTTTCTAATTAGGAAAGTGTTCAAAAATTTCTTTTATTACTATTGGACTTTAGTTTATTTTGCTTTTATATTTTCAAGTTTCCCCACGAGGCTGCTAGGTTGAAGAAGGCCTGTGAAGGAATGATAAACATCTATCCTACTGTACAGTATCCATTAGAAGTGATTTGTTTGCATTTAATTGAATCAGGTAATTTCTTCTTTATTATGTTGTGTATCCCAGGGGTCTGTGATTGTATGGAAATGATATTGCAATCAGTCAAAAACTGGCTTAGTGCTCAGCAAGTGTATAGTGTTGTTTCAGTGTTAGGGGACATAAAATAAATACAGTATGTAGCTTTTATATACACAAAACACTGGATAATACAGGAAAATGCAATTACATAGAAGAATTATGAATTACAGAGTCATTTGTTTACCAGTAAAGTTTTTTAAATAGTAGTAATTGAAGAATTTCTTGAATCTTCTATTGACATTATTAGATGGTATTGAAAATTACTACTGATGGCTGAACAGAGCTGTGTAGCTAGGTACATTTGGTTTTGTTTTTTTAAGGAATAATAAAATAGGTTTGTTTGCTTATAGGGAAAGCATAACTAAGATGTAGTTTGGCTGAATGAGTGTGGCTACATTTTATGGAATGTCATAAATTGAACTTGGGAAAGATTAGCTTTCTTAGTGTTTATGTTGTATCAGTGTTACAAGAACATTTTTCTAATATTGCAATATTATAAAGTAATGAATTTAAAGCTGGGCACTGGTGACTCATGCCTGTAATTCTAGCTACTTAGGATTCTGAGATCTGAAAATTGCAGTTCAAAGCCAGCCCGGGCAGAAAGGTCTATGAGACTTATCTCAAATGAACCACTAGAAAACTGGAAGTGGTGCTATGGCTCAAGTGGTAGAGTGCTAGCCTTGAATGAAAGAGCTCAGGAACAGCACCCAGGCCCAGAGTTTCAAGCCTCACAACTGACCAAAAAAAAAAAAAAAAGTAATGAACTTTGTGAATGCTGTATTTCTTAATGAAATAGGACAGATTCAGGTTGAAGAATGTTTCAATGCAAAATTAATGCTTTTGTGACTTTCATATTTTCTTTGGGGATAAAAGAGAAGTGATAAAAACTAGATTGTTAGAAGTTGACAAACTTGTAGGAGTGAATGTGTTGTGCCCCATGGATATTTAGGCAGCTTGAAGAGTTGGGCCATCTTGATTTTCACACTAGTCTCTGTCTTCTTTGCCAGTATTTGTATTGAGTAGATTGTTTTAAAATAGTTTGAATATCAGCTGGGTGCCGGTGGCTCACGCCTGTAATCCTAACTACTCAGGAGGCTGAGATCTGAGGATCGTGGTTCAAAGCCAGTCCAGGCAGGAAAGTCCTTGAGACTCTTACCTCCAATAAACCACCAGAAAACCGGAAGTGGCTCTGTAGCTCAAGTGGTAGAGTGCTCGCCTTGAGCTGAAGAGCTGAGGGACAGCGCTCGGGCCCAGAGTTTAAGCCCCATGACCGACAAAAAAAAAAAATAGTTTGAATATCATCTCTGTCCATACTTACTCTCCTGAATTGAACAAGTTCAAATCAGTAACTGCAATAGAAATAATACCAATGTGGTGGTAACTATGAACTATTTACTCATCTGTTTTTATTTTCACTTTGTTACTAAATGAGAATATACATGGGAATACTTTATATATAAATAACTCTTTTATTTGCCAGAGCAGACAAATAGTTGAAAGTTATTCCTAGAGATAACTGAGGGGGACTTCCTGAAAGGAAATGACCATCACACCTACTGGATCTCCCTACTTTAACCTATATTTTTGATAAGTCCTACTTGTATTTGGAGGTTAAGTACCTCCCAAAGTAAAGTGTTAATAATCTGGGGTAAAGATGAATAGTTCCCTCAGAACAATAAGAAGTTATGTTTGATTACTTCTGTTTTCTTTTTATTCTTCCTCTAAGCCAGAGTTTCTTTTCTTTTCTTTTTCTTTTTTCTTTTTTTGGTCAGTTGTGGGGCCTGAACTCTGGGCCTGGGCACTGTTCCTCAGCTCTTCAGCTGAAGGTTAGCATTCTACCACTTGAGTCACAGTGCCACCTCTGGCTTTTTCTGTTTATGTGATGCTGAGGAATCGAACCCAGGGCCTCATGCATGCAAGGCAAGCACTCTACCACTGAGCCACCTTCCCAGCCCTAAGCCAAAATTTCTTTATTCTGAAAATTAAGAACTTCTGAAAATCTTGAAAAGTCTTGTAAAAGCTGTTCCTTCCTTCCCCACAGTACTATGGTATCTGCAGAAATCGCTACTACATAGCACGTAATCACTACTTCCCTTCCACCCTGGACAAACATTTTCTTTTGTCTTGTTCTGGATGTTGAAACTTGAAGATTCATTTTCACAATAACTCAATTTGTAAAATGTAATAAGTTGTAAATAGCCTTTATAGTTCAATTGTTTGTTGAAATGTTTTTTTCATGCTAAATGACCTTTTTATTTATCTTGCTTTGTTGCTGAAATAGGGAGGGGAGGATAAGAAAACTTAGTTGTTAAATTCAAGCAGAAAAAGAGCCTGTGATTTTTGGTGTGGGGACAGGGGATAATACTCAGTGATAGAGCACTTGCCTAGCAAGGATAAGGTTCTAGGTCCCTTCTGAAACACTGGAAAATCAATACATATTTTTTATTCTAGAAGTAATTGAAAATCCAGATTAAAATAAGGAAATAAATATCCTTTCAAATTGTACAAGTTCTCTATACCCTCAAGCAAGATTTACTTGAAAGAAATATTCTACAGTATCAATCAGTTTCTCTAGTATGCCAGAAATAAAAACGAATTAGTTATTAAAGAAAAATTCATCTTTATTTATTTATTTTTTTATTTTTTGTGAACATACTGTACAGAGGGGTTACAATTACATGGGCAAGATAATGAGTACATTTCTTATCAAGCATTGCAGCCTCCTCCTTTGTTTACCCTTCACATCCCTTCCCAGCCTCCCACCGGCCCCCCACTCAATTCCCCTTCCCCCCCCCCCAAAGTTGTAAAGTTCGTTTTTGTCATGACAACTTGTACTTCTCATAGTTGCATCGGGTCCACCTGTATCCTTAAACGAAAATCTTTTTTTGTAACTCACTTTAGAAAACATATTTCCATAGGTATTAGTTTGCATCCCACCTGCAAAACACTATTTATCCATGGACTGTGCCCCAAGTTTGACTTAAAAAATACATACTTAAAAAATACAACTACTTATATATATAAGTAGTTGTACAAAGGGTTGCCGTTCAACAAAGCAATTCATGAATACAGTGCATCTTGAGCAGTGTCACCCATCCCTCCTCCTTCACTTTTCTTAATTTTGTAGTATATGTATTAATTTTTTTGCCACTTAACAAAGCAGTTTATGTATTAAATGCATCTTGATCTTTGTCACCCCCTTCAACATTTTACCCACCTTTGACCTACCCCCTTTTTTTCCCTGAATTTTGTGGCATATACAGTGAATTCTTGGCTGTATTCTCCTCCTCTTCTCCTCTTCATCTGTCTACCAATCTCCCCTTGGCTCCACCCTCCCCCCCCCCCCCAGCATCTTGCAAGTACTTAGTTCCTGGTGAAATAAGGTGGCTGAGACTAAATAATTTCTTGCAGACATCCTGGTGTCTAGGCAGGAGATTTGGGGCTGTCCACCCAGCTCCAAGGCCTAGAGTTGAGACAAACCATCCTTTGAAGTGCAGATATACCTGGCTCAATCAGGTGAGCTAGGAGTGCTGTGCTTTAGAGAAATGAATATATCATAGCCTTAGGAAAGCTTTGATTCACTCCATAAACGGCTTGAATCACCTGCCTCTGAATAGCCTCTAAGAATAACATATGTGGATGGTTAAGGCCTGTCTCTCCTAGATGGGCAAGCTTTACTGGTACCTGAGTATGTCTACTTAAGTTCTAGCATCTTGTCTTCTTAGTGGGGGAGGGTGATGTACCTCCTCTCCCTTCCCCCCCAGGTGATAGGTATACTTGAATCCCTAAAAACAGGGGCGGGCACTTGGCTGATAGGTTGCTGAACCTGTCAGTCCAGTGCCTGGGACTTGAATTATCCTGTAACCCTGCAAGGACTCTATTTAGGTATGGAAAAGTGCATGCACTGGGACACCATGCCACATGTGTCTCCATGATCACATTCTGTGTCCTGTCTCCTGGCTTGTCTCCATTCATCATGGCATTTGGTATTGTTTTTGTTCTTTCTTTCCCGTCTGGCCTGTTTCCTAATTGTGTTATGTGTATTTGGGGGCTGCAGGCCTTTGTAACAACTGGCTGTCTGTGGCCTGCTGTGTAATAAAGACTCTAAAATTCCACCTACCAGTGTGACTTCTGAGAAACTTCAGCTTACAACACTGGTACTTATTTTGTTGGTCTTTGACTAAGTCTTTGTAAAGAATTATACTATTTCAGCTTTCTTCAGTGTCTATTATACTTAAGTTATTTCATTTGTAACAATTTGCATATAATCCAGTATGTTTACTTATAGATTTATAGCCACATTTTAGCTACTTCAGATGAGGGAAGCCATGCAGCCTTTGTTTCTCTGGTTCTGGCTCATTTCAGTTAATATAATTTTTTTATGTCTTTCCATTTCCTTATGACTAGTGCAATATCATCCTTTCTAATGGATGAATAAAATTCCATTGTGCACATTACCACATTTTCTTGATGCATTCATCCACTGAGGGGCATTTGGGCTGATTTCATATCTTGGCTATGGTATAAATAGTTCTATAATGAACTATGGTTGTGCTCTAGAGCCTTGTTTGTACTCTATTGAATAAATGCTCAGGAGTGGAATAGGCTGGAAGAAAGAGCTTCTTCAATAAATGGCCTGGCAAAACTGGATATCCACATGCAGAAAACTGAAACTAGATCTTTATGTATCACCTTGCACCAGCTTCATTTCAAAATGGATCAAAAACCTCAATGTTAGACCAGAAATCATGAAACTATTATAGAAAGAGGTAAGGGAAACACTAGGGTTCTTGGGTACAGGTTGAAACTTTTAGGTAAAGATTTGGAAATACAACAAATCAAAGGAAAACTTGATGAATGGAATTGCAACAGACATAAATGTTTCTGCATGGTGAAGGACATAGCTAACAAGCAAAAAGAAAACCCACAGAATAGAAGGTTTTTATCAGCTATACTTCAGACAGAGGCCTAACATCCCAAATATATTTAGAGCTTAAAAATTAAACCCTCAAAAAATAAATCTTCAAAGAAAAAACAACCCAATTCATAAATGGGCTAATGACTTAAAGAAAAACTTTTCAGAAGTAAAAATGGCCAATAGACACATGAAGAAATGTTCAGCATCTCTGGCCATGCAAATCAAAACAACACTGTGATTCCACCACACCCTAGTTACAATGGTTATTATCAAGAAAACAATGAATAATAAATGCTGATGAAGATGCAGCCAAAGAGAACTCTGTTATACTGTTGGTATTAACACTGTTGATGGGAATGTAAACTTGTTTAGCCACTATGGAAAGCAGTATGTAGGTTCCTCAAAAAACTAAATATAGAACTACCCTATTTACTTGCCATTTTGAGGACAAGTGAACATAAATAATAGCAACAACAAAGCAATGTTTTAAGCTATTTTAAAGTCATAAATCTCTAGTCTTTGAATCCTTTTAATGTTAAAAAGAGGATAAATTAGTGATTTTTCTATTCAAAAGCAATGATACCTATTTCTGTTTTATTCTCAACAAAGATTTTTTTAGGTAGTATTCTCAACAATGAATATGGAAGAGAGAATTGAGGGTACAAGGTATCTTCACAAAGCATGTTATTATATTAATGCTGCTAGTTTTTGTTACAATTGGTCCTATGTGGAGAATTTGTTACCAAGAGCTGCATAAATATAGTCTTCCAAAATCTCATTTTGTTTCTATAATTGTACTTTTAGGTATTAACAAAGAATATGTTACATCGGTTTACCTTCTTTTAGAAGTTGCCCTGTTCATCTTAAGCCTTTTGGAAAGTGCTTATACATGCTTTTCTTACCCATGTACAATTTTAGGTACTCTAACTTTGGATGATCATTGGAGAGATGCATGATTGGCTTTTCCCTTTTTTCATCCCAGATGTGTTTTTTCCCTAATAAACACAATTTATGTTGCCAAGGTAATCTCTCATTAATTGTTCCTATGGAGTAAGACAGTTCTGACTCAGATAGGTAGAAGTTGAAGGTAAAATTTTAATAGCATTTTTCCCCTTTTTTTGGATGTCAATATATTTAATTTTCTATTTTAATTCTTAGTTTTTACCTCTTGAATAACAATTCATGATGGTATTTTTTAAAGAATTATAAAAATATTAATGAATATCTCACATGTACGAGATTGATACTTTCTAAAAGTTACCATTTGTTTACAGGGGCAACAAAAAAAAGGTTATATTTGTTAGACTACAGTAAAAGTGGATTATGGTATTTTACCATATGGTATTGTCTAACAACTGTAGACCTGTGGTTCTTAAAGTATGATCTCTAGAGCTAGTTTGAAATGTAAATTATTAAGTCTTATACCAGACTTACTAAATGAGAAACTATGAACAAGAGTTAGCATGCTGTATTTTAAGTTATTTGGTGCTTAGTGTAGACATATCTACTTCAAATAATGCTGCTTGTTAGAACCAGGGAAGAGCATTGCTTTGTTTGGGAGGATGTAAGGGTATTGGACTAGCATATTGTTTATATTTATGGAAGCAATTGTGAGAACATTAACAAAAAAATACATGTCTGGAAGCATTATAGTAGCAGGCATGTGTCTTTTTCTTTTTAAATTTTTTTGGTCAGTCTTGGGGCTTGAACTCTGGGCTTAGGCACTGTTCCTGAGCCCCTTTTACTCAAGGCTAGTGCTCTGCCATTGAGCCACAGCTCTACTTTTGGCTTCCTAGCCTGGACTTTCCAGCCTGGATTGGCTTTGAACTGTAATCTTCAGGTCTCAGCCTTCTGAGTAGCTAGGATTACAGGCATGAACCACCAGCCTCAAGCTAGGTATGTGTCATTTTCAACTTATTAATCAATTTGAATTCATATTTTGCCAAACAGTACTAAAGCTTTCATTCTTTCGCTGTTATGATTTTTAAAAAATGGTGCTAATTTGTATTTCTATATAACTTATTACTTTTGGATTTTACATCTGTAGTTTCTGATTTTGAAAAGTTTAATTGGTACTATGCAAATACTTTACCTTTAACATCTATGAATAAAACAGTGGTTCTACTTATGGGTTAAGGGTCATATTTTACATGGATATTAAGGCAGTAGGTCTTTTCAGATAAATTGTTTTTATTTGTTTTCTGTATTGTTTCAAATTACAGTAACTTTACTTTTCAAGAACTTTCTTGTGTGATTAAGTAATTTATTTGAGTGCTGAATGCTATTCTTCATCTAAAACCAGAAATTGTATATTAAATTCTTTGTATACTTTTCTTGAGATAGGAATCCTCAGATTGATAGAGGTTGAAGAAAATAGAAATATAACAAAATATATAAATGTTTTCTTTTGAGAACCTAAGCTAGCCTTGAACTCAAAGTCCAGGATCCTGCCTCAGCCTCCTTGGTGCTAGGAATATACACATATACCACCATGCATGGCTGTATATAATGTTTTCTAAACAAAATTTTTTTTATCAGAATAAATTTAAAAATAAATGCTATCATTAGGTTGTTAATAAGTTTAATTATTATATAGAAGATAGTTCATAAATGGAAACCTATTTGCTGAACTTGTTAACAAGACTGTGATTAAGTCATTGTTTAGTGTCCTGATCCTAAAATGCTAACAAATTCCACTGGATTTGGGTACTATGTGCCTTTGTAATGTATTGCTGCTCACAGACAGAGGTTGATGTGAATATCTCCCTTTGACAGAAGGTCCTTCATTTAACAACTGAAATTGTTCCTGATGAATAGGAAAGAGAGATCTGGCATGTCATAGGTTGCTCAACTTAAGTCTACTGGTGCTATGACTTGAGGTTCAGTGTATTTGGATAAAGTGGTTTCTACTTAAAATATTTTAGAAGATGAAGGATTATAGTTTATAAGATTATTTTTCTGTATTTGCTATTTATTTAAGTTTTGAATTCTTAGAATCAAATTATGGTAAAATATGTCTACAGCTTTCTTGATTTAAAACCTTGCATATATCTACATCTATAGATCAATATCTATCTATCTATCTATCTATCTATATATATGTGTACATGTCTAATAACTTTCTTTTTTAATTCCAGGAAATCTTACTGATGAAGGACATCAGTATTGTTGTAAACTAGTGGAAATGAATTCAAAAAGTGGCCCAGGCCTCATTGGCTTAGGTATTAAGGCAATACAAGACAAAAAGTATGATGATGCTATTAGTAATTTAACAGAAGGTAAATATATGGTATATAACATTTAACCTGAAGTGTGACTGGTATTCAGTCAATGGGCATTCATCTTGGAGCTTTGCTTTAAGGAAATATCTAAGGTAGAAAGGGAAAAATTGTGTCTGCATATTCTGGAGTCTGCTTAGGTTTGGATTCCAACTCTCCTACTCACTAATTTTAAGACCATGGAAAAGCATGTTAATTTTTTTTTTAAATTGGTCATGGGGCCTGAACTCTGGGCCTGGGCGCTGTCCCTCAGCTCTTCAGCTCAAGGCTAGCACTCTACCACTTGAGCGTCAGCCCTGCTTCCAGCTTTTTCTGCTTATGGGGTGCTGAGGAATCCAACCCAGGGCCTCGTGCGTGCAAGGCACGCACTCTACCACTGAGCCACCTTCCCAGCCCCGCATGTTAAATTTTCTATATCTTAGTATTTTGATTTGTAAAATAAGGACAGTTTTAGGAAGTATTGGAAAGTCTTTAACTTAGTCTCATCAGGTATATTGTGTCTGGATGAGCATACATTCAAGCAAAGATTTAACTAACAAATACAACTTAGGCAAGTAGATGAAGGGATGGTAACATTTTAGCCCAAGAGATGAGTCTATGAGATATCCTAAGGTCTGAGGAAAACTTACTCTAAGTATAGTTCACCAAGATTTGAAGTTGCAGGAGGGGCAGGAAGTGAAAACCCTTTTTTTTTTGTAAGTTTACAAGTTAACTTGAGAACAGTGAAGAGTGAAAAGTTTTAAGGAAGGGAAATTTATAATATGATTTGGGGTGTTTTGTTTTATTTTTTTAGAAATATTGTGACAGTAGTGTAGAGAATACCTTGAAGTAGAGGTCAGGTACTTACAGTGACCTGGGATAAAGATGTTGGAGATCTCAATGGAAGTGTTGGTGGAAGAGGTGGAGAAATGTGAATGGAGTGATGGATTGAGGCACAGAATCTGTATGGTTAATGATTGAGTAGATAGGAGAAGATCAGAGTTGGACTTGGAGAATAGGTAGTGGTGCTAGTAACTTAAGTTCTCCTGGGAACTTTTGCTTCTTGGTTGTTTTTATCTTTTTAGGATTAAAGGAAAGCCCTCTCTGCATAGCTGGGTGGTATCATCTGGCAGAAGCCCAAGTCAAAATGCATAGACCTAAGGAAGCTATTCTTTCATGTAATCAAGGTATCTTTGACATCTTTTGGACTTACATATAAGAATGATCAGTACTGTTTTCATCCTAAAGGAAAAAGATAGTGCTTTAAAAAGGCCTTCAATTTTAAATTCTAATTTAAATTTCACCAAGGAGATGAAATAAATGCCAAATCTACATATAGCAATTTTGACATAGTTCATATTTGGTGTCTGTACTCCACCTTTGTAACAAGGAAATTTCCGGTATGCAAAGAACCTTTATGTATCTTAATTTCTCTGATGTAGATAAAAGAAGTCTTAGGTATCTGGAACTTATTTGAATGTGGTAAGTGAGCTATGGGACCTAGGAAATCATAAAAGTTACTTCTCTGTTTGTGATCCAGTTATTATATAGGTTCTTTAATTGATAATCAGTTCATTTAGATCTTTTCTAGTTTAGCTTCTTTTAGATTTCCCATTCCAGCATTCATAATTTGTCATGTGTATTGGCTTTAGCTAAGAGTTTCATTATGTAGCAGATGTAGGTAGCTATTGTTTTGGTTCAGGATCTTTAGTTTTATATGTCATGTGAAGATACAGGTTTCAAATTCATATATTTTGCTCTAAATTGAAATCTTTCTATAAAGAGTCAGGTAAGAATTTATATTAACCTTTGAATTATGTATTCATATATATACTCTTTTAGAAATTTGTGCATATTATATACCATGCTTATTATATACCGTAATACTATGTGTTATTCTTCAAAAGCAAATAAAGTAAATAATATGGTTACCTTCATTCAGATGTCTTTAATTTTTGCCAGCTCTGAATCACATAGGAAATATCAGTGCATCTGGAGGCAGTTTTTATCAGAAAAATCTCTGTCTTCGTTTGAAAGCAGAGGCTTTGATTAATCTCTCAGATTGTGAGTCTTCAGAGGAAGCAATTCACACCCTTGATCAGGTAGACTGAATTTTCTTTCAATTCTTAATTAGTTTCCATTCAGCCAGATACCAAGCATCTTTCTCTAATAAAAATGAACTTATATCAACTTTGGCTTATGAGTATGAATTCATCATATCCATTCTTTGATAACCCATTTACACAGTTCAAGATTTTCTTGGTTAAATAATTACATGCTCTTCAGTGAAGCCATGTTTTTCTTTTAATAACAGTTTTAGCTGTTTTTTTTTACTTCTTTTTATCCTCTTAGGTTATTACTTCTTGATTATTATAAACTTGGTATTCCAAACTTTTAAGAACATGTTTTACAGATTAGTGACAAGTTGAACTGAAGATTCATAGTAGAGATTGTTGTTGGCTTCATTCAAAGAAAGATTTTTTTTTAAAGGAGGAAACTAATTTCTTAATGTGTTTGGTTCAAGTATTTTGAAATTCTCTAGCCAAAGCATGAAACAGGTAAATTGTGACTTATAACAACATTATATCTTCAAAATTTATGCCAGATAATGGCTATTTTTGCTAAAATTAAAATTATATCACCTTGATATAGAGGCTTTTGAGTTAAAACCTATTTCTTATGTTTTGGTATTTCTTATGATTTACTTAAAATTATAATAATTGTCAGCATCTTTCAAGAGTTAATATTATTTTTTTAATTTTATACTTACGTTTTCCCAATAAGGCATTTTGTGTGCGTGCTTCTTGAAGCTCTTTTCTATAATTCACATACACACACATATGCACACACACATGCAGAGAAGTTTAATTTAGAATTATAAGAGTCCATGCCTAAGATAAAAAAAATGTGCAAAGATAAGTACAGAGCAAGTATCTTGCTTTGTTAGAAAGGAAGGAAATTGACATTAGTAATGTTAGAAGGGTTCAGGAGCTAGTATGATGAGTTTCTCAGTTGCTAAAGAGGTCATTAATAACTGCAGTACATTGTAAGACACAAACTTTTAAAATTTGTTTGTGTATAGCAATACAGAAAAATCAAGAAAACCTCAAGAAAACAAAAATTGTTGTAGGTTGCTAAGGTGTCATTTAGAAAGAATCTGTCCCTTTCTCTTTCCTTCATGAAATGTTCCTCATAACAAAAGTACATATATAGGGAATTTCTTTTTATTGAAGAATTTCGTGTTATTAGGGATAATGAAATAGAAAATCTTAATGAATGAGTAGGATCTAATGAATGAGGATCTACAACTGCTAATATCACAGTAAGACAGCCAGCCAGATATAACCACATACAAGTAAACGAAGTATTTTCGCTAGAATATCAACCTCAATCAGATCAAGCGTCCAGACTTAACTACTAAAATGCCAAGGAAATGTTAAACACAATGAGAATACACTCAGAAAAATCAGACTTTACGAAACTATAACAAATGACTTATATTGTTTTTTGATTATCTGAAAAGTAGAAAGAAAAGCAATAGGAGAGAAATCTATAGATTAAAAGAGAATATGTTATCTCCACTGTAACAAAAAGGAGACATACACATACACATCTAGGACATCCTTCAGCCAATTGATTAAAATTAATAAATTGCTCAAAAGCATGTATAAGGCAACTGGGAAATTTGATGATGTGAAAGATGTACAGTTGACTTGTTTTGATGAGATGATAGTGTGCTATGTTATTTACACATTAATTTATCTTTTAGATATAGATACTGAAGGATCACAGATGAAAAGTTATCATATGTAGATTCGTTAAAAAACCATCTGAGCAGGAATGTGACAGAATGGGTAGATGTATATATGAAAAAAGCATTGACTTTAAATTTGGCTTCATGGTGAGAACAAGTATGCTTATTATACTGGTCTCTTATTTTTTCATGTATTTGAAATGAAGAAGAGTATTAATAGTGATAGAAAGTAGGACCTCTGTGTCTTTATTCTATTAGGACTATGATCTTCTATATCATTCTTTAGTTAAAGCAAACACTGCTACACTTCTGTTGAAGGAGATTTATAGTGATTGTTTATAATTGTTTTGTAGGTTTCTGATGCAAATAATGTTCCAGAACTTTTGGTTCTCAAAGGTTTGGCCTATCTGAACAAAGGTTCATTAGATGAAACTACAAAGGTTGGTGGGTTTTTTTTTTAAAATTCAAACTGAGTATTGTTTAAAAATTTAACATAATTTTTATGTAGAAGTAGAATTGACTACCATATACTTTACAGATTATGGAAGACCTTCTCTCTTCTTACCCTGACTTAGCTAAAGCTCATGCTCTTGAGGCTTTGATTCATTTTACCAAAAAGGACTACCTCCAAGCAGAAAAGTGGTAAGAATATAAAGATCACTTATAAATCTAGTCACATGTTAGCTTATCATATTTTTGAAAAATTCAAGATGGGTTTGATGAAGATCTAGTTTTGTATAAGTTTAATTGCTAAAAGCTTTAATAAGTCATTAAATTTTAAGAAATATATTTCTCATTTAACACAGTAAGAAAAAAAGATTATTAGATTTTGAATCTAGCATATAATAATATTTAATAAGATATAAGAATTGATATAGACTATGTAACATGACATGATAGTACAGAAAGGCTACTGTACTGGTTAAAGTTCCACTCAAACTCTGATTGGTCCATCTAGGAGTCTTCTATATTTTTGTACTTGTGTGTATGTACAAACATACATGCACATTTACTTAACATTCTTTTTTATTCCCTCTTGGTCACATAGTTTCCACAGAGCTCTTGAGAAAGATGCTGAAGTTGCTGAATATCATTACCATCTGGGACTAACCTATTGGTTTATGGGTGAAGAGACAAGGAAAGATAAATCAAAGGCTCTTACCCACTTTCTGAAGGTATACAGATGTTACTATTCAATTCTTCATTGAAGTGATTCATTATGGAATCATATGTAGGAATCATATGTTAGGTATTTAAAATTTCTGAACATTTTTTGTGTGTATCATTTCTTACACATGAGATTTTGTGAGAATTTTATGTGTGTTTTCAAGGAGAAAAATTTAAAAGTGTGAAAATTTCTCTTTCAGAAATAGATGCTATAGAAAATGAGACATAATTATCTTTGAAAAAATATAGTTTTAGAGTAATTTCTAATTTAGTTTTACAGAAATATCAGTCTAGCTTTTTAACTCATGCTTTTTTCTTAAACATATCTGTAAGTTATATTCTTGACTCATAAGAGCAAATTAACTTAACAATAGCTATAATTTCACATTTCCTTTGCCAAGGAAGTAATCGTTTTACCTCCTTTTTACTTTAAGTAGTGAGGTTCAATTTATTATTACATTTATTTATTTATTTGTTTATTTATTTATTTTTGGTGCTGGTCCTGGGGCTTTAACTCAGTGCCCAGGTGCTGTCTCTGAGCTTCTTTGCTGAAGGCTAGTGCTCTATACTTGAGTCACAGCTCTACTTCAAGCTTCTTGGTAGCTACTAGGAAATCAGAATCTCACGGCCTTTCTTGCCCCACCTGGATTGGAACCGTTATCCTTGGATCTCAGATTCCTGAGTAGCTAGGATTACTGGTGTGAGCCAGTGGCGTCCTGCAAGGATCGACTTTTATGTCTACTTTAAGTCCTACTCTAAAATTATTTTAGTCCATTTTTGAGCATTTAATAATACTATATCTTTTTTCTTTATATCTTTTGTGATTTTAAATATATTTATCCCAATAACTTTTTAATGTTACATGTCAATATTTATTTCAAAGGCTGCAAGACTGGATACATACATGGGCAAGGTTTTCTGCTATTTAGGTCATTATTATAGAGATATAGTGGGTGACAAAACCAGAGCCCGTGGATGTTATAGAAAAGCATTTGAATTGGATGACACTGATGCTGAATCTGGAGCTGCAGCAGTTGACTTAAGTGTGGAGCTAGAGGATATGGTATGTCTAGTAACCACTTACATCTTTTCTTTTTTTTAAAATCCCGGATGTATAAATGGAAACATTTTTAGGGATTGTTACAGGGAAAAAATGCTGAAATATATTGTCTGTGAATGAAGATATTAAAATAAAATTCACTGAAATAAAAATAAAATTCGCTGAAAGTTGTTGAATAATAGGGGCTTAGGAGGGAGGGGGAATGGAAGTACTAAATGGCTAACATATGAACTGCCACAGTGAAATTTTGAACACCTAACATACACAAAAAAATGGTTGACAAGAATGTCACGTGTCTGGTAGATGGGGGAGGGTGACTAAACAAAGTAAAGGAGGGTAGATATGGTTAAAATACTTCATTTACATGTATAAAAATGAAACAGTGAAGCTTTTTTTTTTAATGTGAGAATACCGTACAGAGGAGTTACAATTACATGGGCAAGATAAAGAGTACATTTCTTATCAAGCATTGTTGCCTCCTCTTTGTTTCCCCTTCCCATCCCTTCCCATACTTCCCTCCACCCGACCCTCCCCCCCCCCAAGTTGTAAAGTTTGTTTTTCGACATAACGACTTGTACATCTCATTGTTGCAATGGGTCCATTTCTTTGGGAATTGTTTGTTGAGATTTCTTTGGGAATTGAGGAAAAATTGGAGAGTTCCCCTGATTCTGATCAGGGTACATTGTATGCACATGTGGATGTGTCAAATGAAATCCTCTTGGATGACCAGTTGAAACTAATAAGAACATAGAAGAAAATATACATATACTTGAAAGTTAACATTTACTTTTTTCTTTGTAAATATAATAGAAATGTCTTGTCACCACATATAAATAGGCTAAATTTTATTTTCATTGGCAAATATTAAATTATTTATGACACTATTGAAACTAGTTTGATGTATAGCAATGTAAGTTCAAAAATGAGGCGAGGGAAATAAAGTATATGGCATACTGTACAAAGATGCTTTATTTTTAGGATATTCAGTTACTAATATTAATATTTTCTTATTAGGAAACTGCCTTAGCTATCTTAACAACAGTAACTCAGAAAGCAAGCGCTGGAACAGCAAAGTGGGCCTGGCTTAGGCGAGGACTGTACTATTTGAAAGCTGGTCAACATTCTCAAGCAGTGGCTGAGTAAGGCATCTTATTGTATTTATGCTTAGATGATAATTTTTTTTTGTCGGTCATGGGACTTGAACTCTGGGCCTGGGCACTGTCCATGAGCTCTTCAGGCCAAGGCTAGCACTCTACCACATGGGCCATAGCATCACTTCTGGTTTTCTGAGTGGTTTATTGAAGATAAGAGTCTCAGACTTTTTCTTTCTTTCTTTCTTTTTTTTTATTGTGAGAATACTGTACAGAAGAGTTACAATTACATGGGCAAGATAACGAGTACAGCTCGATCCTCAGATCTTATCCTCCTGAGTAGCTAGGATTACAGGCATGAGCCACCCGTGCCCAGCTAGTATAATGATTTTGTGAGGTAAATTTCTTTTATTCTCCAAGTAACTTTATGGCCTCTTACTGGATACACACACACACACACACTTATACATATACAGAGTATATTTTTGTTTTTGTGGATTTTTTTTTTTTGGCTAGTCCTGGGGTTTGAACTCAGGGCCTAGGCACTGTCCTTGAGCTTCTTTCGCTCAAGGCTAGTACTCTACCACATGAGTCACTTCTGGATTTTTTTGGTAGTTTATTAGAGATAAGAGTCTCATGGAATTTTCTACCCAGGCTGGGCTTTGAACTGTGATTCTCAGATCTCAACCACCTGAGTTGCTGGGATTATAGGTGTGAGACACCAGCACCCACCTAGCTCATGTTATATTTTGGGAAAAGAAATAACAAGATTTATATCATTTTTTTTGTAAAAGCAGTAGAATTTCACAAATGGGTATAATTCTCTACTCTTATTAAAGAAATAGCCAGTTTAGAGAAATTTATTCTTAATAGTCTCGTACAGCTAGAAAGTTCTCAGTAGAAACTTCAGTAATAATATAAAGTTCAAGTAAAGATCTTTGTTCTCCTGCTGAAATTAATTTTCACAAAAAAGATATTTGGCAGTTTGAAAGGCATTTAGAACAAGTCACATATGATCAGGTTTAGTCATTTGATTTGAACTGTAACTTCAGGATAAAGTAAATCAAGATAAATTCATTTCTAATTTATGTTAGTGTCTAGAATATGTGCATTTTGAATTTTTCATAAAAGTGGAATTTGGTCAGAAATTTAAAGCACCCCTCTTTATTTGGTCAAAAATTTAAAGCATCCCTGTACTTACATATTTAGTGGAAGGATTGCTATTGGGGGTTTATAGACTGATGAGGCAAACTGAGATACTATGTATGTAGGAAGGATTGAAAACTGGAATTTTTTCAGATAATCAAGAAAATGAAATTTAGCGCTTTTCCAAAAATGTATACTGTTTTTACTCATTCTGGAATTATTATAATAAAGCTTTGTAGTATTAAAAACATTCATTAGGACTAATATACCTGCTTTACATAGTACTTTTGTAAATAGAAGGACCTATAATAGTGATTAACTTGAATTATTTCATATTTTCCTTTTGATGTATTTTACTTTTAATTCTCTTACTGTTTCTTTACATTTTAAGCTTACAGGCAGCCTTAAGGGCAGACCCAAAGGACTTCAACTGTTGGGAGTCTTTAGGAGAGGCATACTTAAGCAGAGGTGGTTATACAACTGCTTTGAAGTCCTTCATAAAAGCCAGTGAACTGAACCCAGATTCCATATACAGTGTGTGTAAGGTTGCAGCAATACAGCAAATCCTAGGCAAGTATAAGGAGGCAATAGCCCAGTACCAGCTGATCATTGCCAAGAAGGAAGATTATGTGCCTGCCTTGAAAGGTAATTTCTCTTTAAGAGTTCTGACTTGTATGATATTGAAGTATAAAAATCCTTGAGTAAATTGCCTAACTGAGGTATCTTGAATAACTTGAAAAGAACTTAGTCAATTGCAAGTATCCGATCTAATATTTTGGGCTGGGAAGGTGGCTCAGTGGTAGAGCGCTTGCCTTGCATGCCTGAGGCCCTGGGTTCGATTCCTCAGCACCACATAAGCAAAAAGAAAAAAGCCAGAAGTGGCACTGTGGCTCAAGTGGTAGAGCGCTAGCCTTGAGCTGAAGAGCTGAAGGACAGTGTTCAGGCCCCACGGCCGGACCCCAAAAAAACAAAAGAAAAACAAACAAAAAAACCCCGATCTAATATTTTATAGTATAGCTCATATAGCTTTGAATAGAAAAAGATAAAATTTTGTTTCATAACTTAATAAATTGTTAGAAGTTTAATTTTTGGGTAAATGTGATAGCTATTAGACTTAAAAGCTCATTTACATTTTTTAAACTTCATAAGCAAATTACATTGTTGTATAATTGATTTTAGTATCTCTGTTGATATGCATTTTTTCTTAACAAATTACCTTTGGTTGTCTAAGGAAAAGTAACATACCATATAATCTACATTTTGTATTATTATATCTTACCATTTAAAAAATGTGGAACCTGTTATTTCTATTTCCTCTATTTTCTCCTTTTCAAAGAAATGGTTGAGGTTTAAATCCTTATTGGCATTGTTTTTGAATAACATTACTTAGGTTTTATAAGTTTCTTCTTTACTTTTTACACTAGAGAAGGAATTCTCTAGTTTATGAAACGCTTACCTGGCACTTGGCAAAAATCACTATTTTAATTAATTTTAAAGCATAGTTTGCTATACAGATTTTAATATAAAATAATAAAATTTTGTTTGGCAACAGAAAAAGTCATTTAAAGTAATATTTAGAAAACATTTCCACTTTTGAAGCTATGGTTTTGATAAGAGAGTATCCCAGTTAAGGGAATTCTTGGGTTTTATAGAGAAGATTTAATAATTTTTAGTGTATGTTTACTCTAAGAAAACCCTGACATTTGAATTCCTTACTAAATGCATGCAAGATTGCACATAAAGATAATATGAAATTTCATTAAGTTTTGTTAATGTTTGGAAAGTGGCTTTAAAAATTATACATATTTAAAGTTCATCTCAAATGTTTGTTTTATATAGTTTAATGACAGCTGCAAACTTATTTTAGGCTTGGGCGAGTGTCATTTTATGATGGCTAAGGCAGCTCTAGTTGATTACCTTGATGGCAAAGCTGTAAACTACATAGAAAAAACTCTGGAATATTTTACTCGGTTAGTATTTTTAAATTATTTACTAGAAAATAATTTTATTCTGTTAATTATAGCAGTTATTTAATGTATCATGCATGAAGAATAACTAGCTAGTTAATCCCATAGCAGCATAAAATATTAATTTTTAACGTATGGAAACATAGTTTTTTGTTATTTTCTGGTGGTTGGCATGATGTTACCTGGAAAGAGCAGGAAGGAAGAAGTGGTCTGCTGGTGGAACAACAGTTCTGATACCATATATTGTTCTTTTTCTCTCCAAGTTGGAAGTGGGGATATCTGTAATAGAATTGATTATAGGGATTATGGTGAACAGTATGCTTTGTATTCAATAGTAAGGGCCTATTTTAATAGGCTTATTGGGGGACTGACATTGAAATAAAATAGGCAACCAAGTTTTGGAGAGAAACTGTAAGAAATAGAGTGGTATCTAATAAAAGAATAAAAAAATCTTAATAAATGTAGTATTTTACAGAAGTGCAAATAGGTGAATTTAAGTTCATTATAATTATTATTTGTAAAATATGACTTTAAAAGTCCAAAAATGATGCTGGAGATGATGACATAGGCTTGCAATCGTAGCTACTTGGGAAACTGAGGCTGAAAGATTGTAAGCTCACGGCTAGTATTGCAATATAGGGGAGATCTAATTTCAAAAAACAAAAATTTGTGCACAAGTTAGATAAACAGTTATTTTTCTTAAAACAGCTTTCTTTCTTTTCTAAGCTGCATTCTTCCATTTGCTATTTTTTACATATCCAACCCTTCCAACCCTTTCTGTCCCATGCTTTTTAATATTTTTGTGCTGGTTCTGAGCTTAGGTGCTGCCTCTGAGCTTTTTCACTCAAAGCTGGTGCTCTACCACTTGAGCCATAGCTCTACTTCGGACTGTTTGATCGTTAATTGGAGATACGGATGTATCTGCCTGTGCTGTTTTGAACTGGGATCCTGAGATCTCAGCCTCCAAGGTAGCTAGGATTACAGGTGTTAGCCACTGGTGCCAGCCTGTACATTTTAATTTTTCTTACATAATATAGTTCTTCCCAAAGAGATAGTTATTGTGAAGTGTACATGCTTTGTTTATATTGGTATTCAAGAGAAATTATGAATTGCAATCCCTTTATACAGCTACTTATGTATATTTTAATTTTTATTAAGTCTTACATAATATAGTTCTTCCCAAAGAGAAAGTTATTGTGAAGTGGACATGCTTTGTTTGTACAGGTATTTAAGAGAAATTGTGCATTGCAATCCCTTTATACAGCTACTTAAAGTATTTTAGCTATAATATTGCTTTTCTGAGTATAGCAAATTTCATTCTGGATAACATATAGCACTCACAACCAGTTCTAAAGTCATATATAATACATTTAAAATTAGAATCTTCAAACTTACTGTTTTTTCTAAATTTAAAAAAGTTTATGCCATCTCAATTATTATTCAAGGATGATGAGTTATTTATTGATAGAAATTTTATTTTTAACTGAAATTTAAAAGATCTAAGAATAGTCATAGTATTCAATATACATTATGTAAGAAATGAACGATACAACTTGTTGACAGGGACAGGAGGGAGAAACTTAGGAAAGGCAACAGAAACAGTGACATTGTCCAAGAAAAACTATACTCATTGGTTGACATGTGGAATTGTAACCCTTCTGTACCACTCTGTAATAGTAACAATAAAATTATATTAAAATAACCATTTTTTTCTCTCCCTATTTTTTTTCATTTCATGCTGTCAATTTTAGAAACTTTTTAAGATGTTTAAAGGAACTTGGAATAATGTTGACTTTTCTTCTAATTCTCAAAAGTGGGTTTTCTTTTTTTTCTTTTTGTCAGTTGTGGGGCTTGAACTCTGCCTGGGGGCTGTCCTTGAGCTCTTTAGTTCAAGGCAAACGCTCTACCACTTGAGCCATAGCACCGCTTCTGGTTTTCTGGTGGTTAATTGGAGATAAGAGTCCCACAGTTTCTGGGATGGCTTTGAACTGTGATCCTCAGCCTCCTCAGTAGGTAGGATTATAAGCATGAGTCACCAGCTCCCGGCATCAAAGTGGGTTTTCAATCAAGATTGAAATAATGAATATTTCTCAGGAAGGCACATGTTTTGGCTGGTCTTCTCGAGTAGAAAAGGTTATAGAAAATGTTCTATCTGCTTGTCCATCTGCCTGTCACAGCAGTTTGTGATAACTGGTTGTTGAGACTTAAGTCAAATTACTGCGTTTTATTTATAAGATATTGAGAAAAATGGAGAGAAATTTATAGTTTTGCCTTTTCTTGTTCTAAAAAGAAATCTTCATCTGTGAAATAAATAATTTTATTTACCTTTTGAGCTTATTTATTCTGCTCTCAATTCCTTCTGTAAATGTCAGTCTTCTTATTTTCATATTTAGATTTTTGTTATTTTTGGCCTTACGATGAAAATCCTTTAAACTGTCTGAACATATTTACTGAGCATATTTACTCTTTTTTAAAAATTTTATGGGATAGTCACCTATAAAATATGTACTTTACTAGCTTGCTCATTGCTTAAATAAACAAAAAGAATATACTTTTAAATATTTAGTACTAAAGATAAAATGGTCCGGGAAAAATTTATTTAATTTCTGTTACCTTACACAAAAATAGTGAAGACTGCTGAAAGTTAGTTCCTTTCTTGTTTCTCCTTTTCCTTCCTTTTGTCTGCCTGTTAAGAAAGAGATAGGATATAATTATGGTAAAGGGTCTGCCAAAAGCTGTCATAGAGCTTGACTAAGATTGTAGCTAAGATTAGGATTTGTTTGTTCAGTTTTTCCATTTTTAATTATAAGTAGTAATGTGAGACATACACCTTTTTGGTAATAATTTGAAGATATACTTTTTCTTCTTTTAGGGCCCTGCAACATCGAGCTGATGTATCCTGCCTTTGGAAGCTAGTTGGGGATGCTTGCACCAGCCTGCATGCAGTTTCATCATCTAAAGTGAATGTTAATGTTTTAGGAATTTTTCTTGGTCAGAAAGATGGAAAACAAACATTAAAGAAAAATGAACTCCTCCATCTTGGAGGAAGGTAATTTATAAAAATTGCCATTTCTTATAATTGAAATTGAATTTGGGCATTATAAAGATAACCATTTCTTTTTTCTTTTTTTCTTTTTTTTATAGGTGTTATGGTCGGGCATTAAAATTGATGTCTACATCTAATACCTGGTGTGATCTTGGAATTAATTATTATCACCAAGCACAGCATCTGGCAGAAATAGACAGCAACACAAATGATGTTAAAGAATTGCTGGAGAAGTCTTTACATGTATGATTTAAAAAAAAATTTTATGGACTTTGGAAAAAAATTGAGCTTTTATGATAGTTTTTTGATAAAAACTTTAGTATTTTCATATATAATCATATTTACTTTATCATATTTGTAGAAATACTGATGTTCTAAGAAGTAAAAATTATTTTGATTTAATTTTTTTTTCAGTGTCTGAAAAAGGCAGTGAGACTTGACAGTAGCAATCACTTATACTGGAATGCTCTTGGTGTCGTTGCATGTTACAGTGGTGAGAATTGAGTAACACATTACTTCAGTATTTTTGGAAGGTTTTCTTGTCAGGAAGTGAAGTTCAGTTACTTCAACTTTTCTATTTCAGGTGTTGAAAATTATGCCCTTGCTCAGCACTGTTTCATCAAATCCATCCAGTCAGAACAAGTTGTAAGTGTTTCATGTGTCCATTTAAAAAAGAACTTTAAAATTTAGTATTACCAATTTCCAAGGCTTTGAAGTAGCTGAATTTCCTTTTTTTTAACTTATGTTTTTAGAATGCTGTTGCCTGGACCAACTTGGGAGTGCTGTATCTCATAAATGAAAACATTGAGGTGATGTGATACCAATTTTTTAGTGCAAAAATTAAAAATATTTTCTATTTATGATTTCTCATAATAAGCTTCTTGTGATGAAATACTTTACACATTTTACCTCTTGGTATATCATAAATATGCTAATTAATGACATCTAGTTTATTTTGTTGAATAATGAATGTGTAATTATATGATGATAATCAATTTATTATGTTGAGTGATACATACCTTCCTTCAACTATGATTATGAAACTTCTGATCTTATACTGATCTGATATTTAGAGGTTAAAAAATTAATGAATTAGTTGAGTGTTTTCATCTGTACGTAAGGAAGAGAAGTTCTTGTATACTGTTAAGGTAAGGGAGTGAAGATAAAGGAGAGATGATTTAGTATGTTACCTTTGCTTATGTGATTTAGATTTTTAACTTTAGTTATTGGGGCTGGGAAGGTAGCTCAGTGGTAGAGTGCTTGCCTTGCATGCATGAGGCCCTGGTTTTGATTCCTCAGCAACACATAAACAGAAAAGTCAGAAGTGGGGCTGAGGCTCAAGTGGTAGAGAGCTAGCCTCAAGCTGAAGAGCTGAGGGACAGCGCCCAGGCCCAGAATTCAGGCCCCATGACCGACCAAAAAAAAAAAAGTGTCACTATTTACTCTGTTACAGTTGAACAGTTACACACTAGATTGTTGGAAATTAAGTAACTAGTACATGTTCATAGGTAATGTTTGAAAAGATGCCACATATACACAGATAATTACCGCAATTGTATTGTTTTGTCATTCAGTATATTGCATCTTATCATAAAAAATCTTCCAGGGATTGGGAAGGTGACTCAGTGATAGAGTGCTTGACTTGCATGCATGAGGTCCTGGGTTCGATTCCTCATCACCACATAAGCAGAAAAAGCTGGAAGTGGGGCTAAGGCTCAAGTGGTAGAGCGCTAGCCTTGAGCTGAAGAGCTGAGGGACAGCGCCCAGGCCCAGAGTTCAGGCCCCATGACCGACAAAAAAAAAAAAACAAAAAACTTCCATAATATTCTTAGAAATACATTTAGTCAATGCAGAGACAATGACTTTAGACAATTGATTTGGATCTTAAACTATATGAAGTGCTATATTTGAAGCCCAGTACATATTTAGCATGTTAAAAGTCTTTTGTCTGATCCCTAACACCTTATAAAAATAAAATAAATGAGCACATATTCAAATCAAGTAGTTTCTCAGTTAATAGGACACACATGTAGTTTTAGTTCATGACATTGTTATTGTTCATAGGATTACTTTTTATTACTAAAAATAAGTCTCTCTCTACTCCATGCAGCAACACTTCTGACTTTATTTTTCCTTTGGTAAGTTAACTGGAGATAAGCGTCTCAAGGACTTTGCTGCTCCAGTTGACTTGAAACTTCAGTCCTTAGATCTCAGCTTCCTGAGTAGCTAGCATTATAGACATGAGCTATTAGCACTGGCATAAATTACTTTTTGTAGCAGGAAAAAGTAAAAAGGATGCAAGTTAATGCCCCCAGAGAGAAATTTCTTGACTATCTAGTGCAGAATTATGATGTTAGCTCCTCTTTCTAAAGTAGCAGATCAATGTTTTGGACTTAGTTGGTTGTGAGTTCATATCCTTTTAGTTAATCTTAAAGAGAATAGATATAGCCTTATTGAAAATCATTTTTTCAAGCCTGTGACTAACAAATGGATATATAATTGGTTAAAAGTTCTGCAGACTGTACGTTACTGGTGTTATGCTAGAGACTAGAACTCATAACTTGTTAAGAATCTGTTGTACCAGGATTGTTTTAAGACCACATATATAGTAGCTAAGCATTAAGCAATGTGAATCATGCTCAAACAGTGAAGTTTGGGTTCATATGTATTTATGACATACTTAATTATTTTGTGTTTTTAAAAAAATTATAATTTAATGTTAAATTTATTAAATTACTTAATGTGGTATGTTCTGTCTTTGCTTTTTTTCCCTAGCAAGCTCATGAAGCTTTCAAAATGGCTCAGTCCCTTGATCCATCTTATTTAATGTGCTGGATTGGACAAGTAAGATATATAACAGAATTACTAATAAACTTAGGATATAGTCTGTTCATGTAAGTAACAGTGATAATAATGACAAAGTTAGCTCTTAAAAGCCTTCTTTGTACCAGTCATTATGGTTAGCTCTATCCACACATTATTTCAGTTAATCTATCATCAGTCCTTTGTGTGGTAGCTGTTATTATACTCTATACATATGCAAATTGATGCTCAGAGTTCCTAAGTATTGTACCTAGGGTCACAGAGCTTATAGTTATTAAACTTTGTACCTTATCAGTTGACATTACTCTGCCTAAAAAGCAAGCCCAGAACTCTTTTACCTAGAAAATACACATTTACAAAGATCATTTTGATTATTCTTTTTCATTCTCTATAAACCATCACTTCATTTAGCACCTAGGAGTATACTCTCCTCTCTTATATTTAAATTGTTGCATGGCCAAATAGAATCATTGTTCTTAGTTACTAGTTTAAATCTGTCATTGACAGATTTACCTTAACGTATTAGTTCTTTGGATTTTTTTATCACCTGAAAAAGAAGGTAGTTGGAGTGGACTGAGTGGCCTTCAGTGGTTTGTCTAATTGAGGAATTATGATGAATTAGCAAACAGTCAGTTCAAGGAACAGTATGAGAATCAGCCATTCCATTTAATCAATAATCTGAGATTAGATATTGTTTACTGTATTACTATTGAATCTTTTGTTTCTTGAAGCAAGGAGAGAGAGGAAAGAAAACAATTCTTTTTCCCATTAAGTAGAATAGCATCTGGGACCAATGGCATTTTTGTGTTAATCTCTGTATCAAGTTATTTTGCCCAAGGAGAAAAAGAAAAAGAGCCGAGAGTATAGCTCAAAGCTGTAGAACACTTGCCTAATAAGCTCAAAGCTCTGAATTCATACCTCAGTACTACCAAAACCATACTAACTTTGCTTTTAAGCATAGCTAGTATACCTTTGGGTCTACTAAATTTATTTATCATTATTTCTTTTTAAGTTATTTCTTTTAAAATATATCTTGCAGGCTCTTATTGCAGAGACAATTGGAAGTTACGACACCATGGATCTTTATAGGCACACTACAGAACTCAGGATGCATGTAAGAATTTTAACATTTTTCTTGAGGATTCATAAATTAGCAGGTTATTCATACTAAGAAAATGGATAGTGGTATAAGATGGTAAAGATAGTAGATGTTTCTAATATTTGTTCTTCTTTAGAAGAAGATAAGTTAAATTTAAAGAGCTTCTTCAGCTTTCAGAAGTTGATGAGGAAAATAATCTTACAATTTAATGGATATAGTAACAAGGTCAGTAAAATAGAAACTAGGACCACCAAAAAAAGTAGACATGATGCTGCTTGCTGATGGCTTACACCTGTAATCATAGCTATTCATGAAGGCTGAGATCTGAGAAGAAAAGTCTCTAGCCAGTTCAAAAACAAACACAAAAACTTTACTGTAGGCATAGCTCAAGTGGCCCTGTATTCAAGCTCTAGTACAAGCACAAAAAAAGAAAAGAAAAAAGTGGACATGAGGTGACAGCTAAACTTAGTGGACATTAAAAAAAAAATTATTTAGAGACGTTGTTAGTTTTGTTTGACCTGTGGGAATGTTGCTGAGAAAGGGAAAACCAACTCATCTCACAAGGCCATTTTCTGCACTTTAACCTATTTGATTCTTTTACTTAGGATGGGAGCAAATGATATAATTTTTTTAAATCTTGAGATGTTTGTGTCAGGAGGTGAGTTTAATCAAAACAGATTTAATTAAAATAGGTTTAAACAGTTTAAATTAAAATGGTAACAATAGAAGTGAAACTTAGGTCTGCCAGCTGAGTAAGGTGGCTCACAACACGATTAGTACTCGTGGGTATTTGTAGTAATCCTAGCTACCTGGGAGGTGAACATTGGGAGGATCTCAGATGGAAGCTGGCCCAGGCAAAAAGTTTACAAGACCCCCTCAGAAGATATGACCCTTTGAAAGCACATAACATTTTGCTTAAAAAAAGACTAGGTTGTAATATTTAGTGTATTGAATTGTGTTGTTTACTTCTTAGCTTTTATTGGCATATTTATTACCCTATATCTACTTAATAACTTTTTCTTTTTTATAGACTGAGGGAGCAATAGGTTATGCATATTGGGTCTGCACAACATTGCAAGATAAAAGCAACAGAGAAACAGAGCTGTACCAGTACAACATCCTCCAGATGAATGCTATTCCAGCAGCACAAGTTGTTTTGTGCAAATATGTAGGTAAGGTATATGTTCTACAATATCAAGATTTGATAATATAACTTTAAGAATTTGTTGTTAATTCTTTCCATATGAAATGTTAGTGATTTCAAGACATGTCTGCTTTTTTTGTTGCTGTGGCCAAACAGTCTGCTTTTTTAAACTAAAGAATTGTGAAGAATGATTAGACTCATTAATGATTCAGGATGAAAGTGATTTACTTATACTGGAAAGTGTTTTGGCGCCTAGGCCTGATTCGCCACTGTTCTCACCCCACCATTTACTTTCTTTTCTATCTTACTAAGAGTAGTTTATTTCCTCTAACTTCCTTTCTCTCCTAAAAAAGGGTAAGTCATAATACTTTGGTTGTGTACTTGTGAGAATAAGATGAGATAATATTCATGAAGTGCCACACTCATTGCCTTTAACCACCTACTTTAAAGCCTGAGTTTTCCATAGGATATTTGAAACACAGGTTTAAGAAATTGACAGAATGCCAAAGTTTACTAGCCATTAAAAAAATTATTTCCTGTCTTCTATAATGAAATTATCATTAGGTAGTTTTAGTCTCTGCTCTGCTACTTAGTAGTCATGAGTGAACCCTTGGGTATCCCATACAAGTTAGGTTTGTCCGCATATACAAAAGAAACTCTGTATTGCTTAGAATTTAGTAAGCACTTAGGCCAGAGCACTTGGCCTCTGTAGATGTGATGGAAATGATAGCCTTTGACAAAACACCAACAAAAAATCAAGGGATATGAGCAAGAGATTCCAATAGCAGAAAATAACAAAAGAATAATATGAAGATGAATAGCAAGACAAATGGCTCACCATAAAGAGATTCTATTCATTCATTTAGCCTGGTATACTTGTATAGAAAATGGTAAAATTGTCATGTTATGCAGTATGTCAAAATGAAAGACTAATAAGTACCTAGAGCTAAGGAGGTATATGATCAGAATTCTGATGAGTTACCTATAATTTAAAGTAAATTTATGACAAGCTTTCAGTAAAATTTTGATATCTGAAACAATGAACAAATCATTTTCTAACAAATATGTGTAGATATTTTTAATTTTTCTTAAATATCAAATATTTACTTGACAAACTCAACTCTTTTTTGCTTAGTACCTCCTCCCCCCAAAAAAACTCCCCAGCAAAGTAGAAGCAGTAAGATGCTGATGAGAGATGGAATGTAGTCTATCCTATTATAGTTTGTTTTAGGGCATCTTGTGTTGTTTGTCCTCAGGCACCTGTGTGTGACCAAGTTTTCTAATCTCCTTCTTATATAGTGACTTTAGGGATTTTGGAAGAATAACGGATTATCTGGTTTCCACCTTATGCTTTGATTAATAACCTAACCAGTTACATAGATACATTTTTACATTATACTTTGTTAATACATGTTTTTTGACATCAGTGAAAGTACCCAAATCATCTTCTGTTCCTGGTACACAATATTGAAATTCTCTTCCTTAAAACATGTACAGACTGGAGCAGAACAACCAAGAGAAATTATTGTTAAATTAAATCACAATAAGGTTTGTTGATTGGATTTTCTTATAAATGGCTAGTAGTTTTGTTATATTTTCAGATTATTATACTGTAGAGAAAAAAATTAAACTCTAAAACTACAAGTTACATATAACTATCCAGTAATTGTTATAGTAATAATTATAGTAATTCAGTAATATTCAGTAATTTGTAATATTATAAAATGATACTGGAATATTTAAGATAAAATTAGACAATGGTTCTTAGTAGTGCTAATGATCTCAGTGAGTAGTCTGGTATTTCAGATACTGAAAAAATGGAAATGAAGTTAATACTTTCGTGAACATAGAAAGTATGAATATCATAAAGAGTAAACATTTCTGGATTTACAGAAAGAATTCAAAATTATGCTCCAGCTTTTACAATGTTGGGTTACTTAAATGAACATCTACAACTGAAAAAGGAAGCAGCAGAAGCATACCAAAGGTAAGCTACATTTATTTGCAGTGCAGTAATTTAGTCAGTCTTTTTAGATATTCTGTATTCTTCTGGAAAAGGTACTCAGTGTTCTGACTTGCTTCATGATCTTCATTTTGTATTTTTATTACATCTTAAGATATGAAAAGATGCAGTCCCAAATTTTCAGCTGTATTTTGGTTCTTATTACTTATGGTAAAGGGAAGGATGAAGGAAAAGAGAGACACAAACCAACCCTATTCTCTAAACTTTGTCTAGCTTTGTTAGATAGAGTGTTCAACTAGACAGAAAATGACATTTTGTTCTACTTGTTTGCTTTTGCTCGAATCACTTTAGTGTCTGCTATATGTTTACCCAATTCAACAAATATTTATTGGACTCTTCTGTGTGCCATATTTGTCCTTAACACTCACAATTTAGTTTCTGGTGGTAGGAGCTACTCAAGAATAAATAACTGTGATGCTAATAATAATTATTAAGAAAGAATTAAAGTAGAATGAAGGTCCAGAAATAGGAAGTGGCTTTGAAGGCAAGTTTATGAGGACTGAGGAGTCATTGTGTACTGGGAGGAATCAAGGTCTCCAGCCATTTGGTTATCTGGGCAAGAGCATATAAGGAGAAGGAACAGCAAGCAAGAGTAAGTGCTTCCAAACAGAAGCACCTTGGCATACTTAAGAAATAGAGGAGCTAGACAACTTGAGTGAGTAACCACTTCACTCAATGAAATCAGGTTAAACTCTTGTTCTCTGAAAATGGATGAATAAATGAATAGAAAAATAAATTTTGCCAAGATACCATTGTCTCTTGCCTGTATAACTAGCTACCCATAAGGCCTGAAATCTGGAGGATTACGATTTGAAGCTAACCAGGCAGAAAAGTCCACAAGTACTTGAGGCCCTGTGTTCAAACCCTCATACCAGAAAACAACAACAACAACAAAAACTATTAATCTTACTAGTAACTGTAAAATTCAAAAAGTCTGATTGCCTGACCTGCCTGTATGGCATGTTATTTTTATTTCGAATCTAAGTGAATATTTGTAGGTCTTGCTAGGTTTAACTGAGACATCCCAAATACTTTGCCACATCTTTTTATGGATCTGTCTGTAATTCAAAGAAGTAATCACTAGATGGTACTGGAGGCTATATAACCAAGAAGGTGTTTTTCAAGATGTATGCAATTTTACTTCTTTCATTCTCAATAAACTTATCAAGAAACAAACCATATAAATATGACAGAATGCAGCAATGAGCATGGTTTTTAAGAGAGAAATCTAAGCCTCTTGAGAGTATTTTCTATGTCTCTGCATACTATTGTTACAGACGATGAATCTAATGCTGGCTACTCTTTAGGCGTTAGTGGTATTCCCACAGTCACTTAGGCACTATTTTTAACTGCTGTTTTGGCCTTGTAGTACTTGAGGCTTGAAACCATATTCATGTATTCAGCCAGAAATAGTTTTAATTTCTGTAATACTTCATGCTTCTTGTGGATTTTGTTCTTTATGTAATGTCAGGAGGATAAGAAGCCTTACTCAGATTTTATTTTTCCTGGCAAATCCTCTTTAAACAGAAAAGGAAAAAAAATCCCCCCAATTCTACTAAATATCCAATTCCTTTTAGGTTTTAATACATTTCCCTCCTTTTCCTTAGTTGACTAAGCATAAAAGGAAATATGTTGAAATTAGGTGCTGATGGCTCACATTTATAATTCTACTCTTAAGGAAATCAAGACCTTGAAAGTCTTGGTCAGCCTAAACAGAAAAGTTTGTGAGACTCCATTCAACTAATCAGCAAAATGCCAGGCTGTGGCAAAATGGTTCAAGTGGTAGAATATCCACCAAAAGCAAGATAGGGAGGCCCTCAGTTCAACCAGTGTAATGGCATGCACGCACACACACACACACACACACACACACACACCACACACACACACACACACACACACACACGAAATGTATTAGCTGGGCAAGATGGTGCCCACCTATAATTACTAGCTACTAGGAACCAAAGATTGAAAGGATTACAGTTTGAGACCAATCCGGACAAAAATGTGTGACACCTCATCACCTAGTAGCCAGGCACTGTCATTCCAGCTATGTAGGATATTGACATCCAGAGGATCACAGCCTGGCCTTGCCTGTGCAGAACGTGATACTCTATCTCAAAAATAACCAGAGCAAACAACAAAAATACATAATAGGTGATGGTATAGCCCAGGTGGGAGTGAGTGTAAAGCCCTGAGTTCAAACCCTGAGTTCAGACAGAGAGAGAGAGGGAGAGATATCATGGCACCTTTGGCATATTTGTTCTAAGTCTAGCGGGCTTCTGATAGACTACCTGACTCATGGTCCTCACTCATTTTTATGTATGTGTAGCTCAAGAGTTGCATGAGAATCCTGATTTCCTGCCTTCTTATGTAAAGCTATTAGTACATAAGTATGCTTTCATAGTATCAGTTTAATAAAATACAAATAAGGTGGTGTAAGTAACAATAAAGTATCAGTAGAAGTCAGTACAGAAATTAGAAATAAGTTTTCACATAAGGAGGGAAAAGCAAAGCAGTGCTGTTGCATATAGATGATTTAAAATATCTTGTCCTTTTTTTAAGGGCAATTTTGTTGTTACAGACTGGAGAAGATCAAGATATTTACCATGCTGCAGTAAGAAATTATGGAAGATTATTGTGGTAAGCATTTTTTCCTCCCTTAATTCTGGGCACCTACTTTTCTTTTTTTTCTGGGAAAGCTGTGGGACTATGAGATGATGGCCAGTGCCCAGAGCAGTGAGATGTGTACGATACATGATTCCCAGAGAACAAAGCTGAATTAATGCTTTCCTGCCCTCTGCTAATATCTAGCCCAGATGTTTTCTAAGGAGTAAAATTACAAGTGATGGTTTGTGTTCTGGACAACATTTAGAGGAAGGATAGATTCTGTCTTTAATAGTAGTAGCCTGGTTATCGAAAAGTTGGAATGTGTATGTGTTTTAATTTACTGTATATTCTTAAATTGGGAATGAAGATTTGGGGACAAGGAACTTCTTTGAAATCATTCATGGAGAGGATCGAAAGGGAGCTGTATACCTTTCCTTAAAGAGTTGGCTCAAAAAAAAAAAAAGGATGAATAAGATTACAAACCAATTGTTTAGCCAGGTATATGGTCCACATGTAAAACTAGCTACCAGAATTTGAGATGAATAATTTTACAAGTTTTTCTCACCTTTATAAAATTACTTAAGAAGCAAAGCTTGCCTGACTTTTAAATTCCCACTTTTGTCATCTAAGATTAAGAAGCTTTTGTAAGGCTGGATGTAATGGTTTCTATAATGTGGGCCATACATCAAGAAGAGATTGGAATGGTCAAGATTTGAGGCCAGTTTAGACAAAAAGTTAGCAAAACCTCATCTCAATCAATAGCTGGCTGTGATTGAACACACTTGTTCTCCAAACTATTTGGGAAGTGTAACTAGGAAGATCTGTGGTCCACACAGGCCCAGACAAAACAAAATTCATGAACCTTTTAAAAAACAAAGCAAAAAGAACTGGGGTATGGCTGCAGTAATAATGGGCCCAGCTAGCAGGTTCCAAGCCCTGAGTTCAACTCCAAACACTGCCAAAAGTGGGGGAAAAAGATTATAGTAATGAATACAAGAAATAAAAATCACTAAGATTCTTAGGTGGTAGCAGCTAAGCTTATATAATGTATGTAACTTCTCTCTCCCTGAGTCTTTTTTTTCCACAAAGCTAGCGCTCTACCACTTGAGCCACAGTTTTACCTCCTGCATTTTAGCTGTTAATGGGAGATGGTGAGTCTTATAGACTTTTCTGCCCTGCCTGTTTTTGAATCACGATCCTCAGATCTCAGCCTCCTGAGTAACTAGGATTACAGGCATGAGCCACCAGCACCTGGCACGTATTTCATTTTGAAATAAGCTGAATAAGTTATTTTGTTATCAGTTGGTACTATGCATTAGTATATATTATAATTTATAGTCTCACTATTAAACAGAAAAGATGACATATAGTTTTATGGAATTTCATTGGGTATATATGTGTTCCTAGACAAATTAATGTGCAGATAAATAGTTCATTGAACAACAAGTTTGATTCTAATTAGGCATTTTATGACATTAAGCTGTTAAATATCTTAGTATCATCCTCAGAGGGCAATATTTAACTAATGTACTATGCTTAAAAAATTAGAATTTTCTATAAAGGTCAGCTTGAAATCATTCTTATAACTTGAAATTTGGTTAAAGTTTGGTTTTTAGAAAAGACACTAATTTAGCAGAACTGGCCATTTTCATGTGGAATTCAAAAGAAGCAAGTGTTATTCTATTCATATCTAGTGGATCCTATTTTTGACATGTTTTCTATTATAAGATTTTTCAACAACTTTGGCATTAATAGGTTACATCATATTGAATTGCATTATTTAAAAAGAAAGTGAATGTGAACTTTTAAATAGGCCTTTAATGTAGTCTCTATATTCTGATACTAGCCCAAATGATTTTCAAGATTAAAAGTAAGTTGTGTTTTGCTTTTCAGTTCCATTGGTGAATATGATAAAGCTATCCAAGCTTTTAAGTCAACACCCCTTAAAGACTTAGAAGATATCATAGGTTTTGCATTAGCCTTGTTCATGAAAGGACTATATAAAGAGAGCAATAAAGGTAAAGTATATTACTTGAAGCTAAAAGGTACATCTTTTACAGAGCTGAGTAGAGTTTCATCATAATGAGCTTACGTATAAAAAGGTATAGTGCTGAGTTGGTGTTAGGGGTAACATGTTTATTAAAATCTTACTGGGAGTTGGAGCTGTAATAGGTACTTGTTAACTTTATTTAATATGTTTGGTAGCACATAGTCCTTACAGTAGTGCTATGGACCAAATATTTATTTTGCAGATAGTCAAACTGAACCCTAAGATCATTTATAGTAGATACATGAATTAGCATTTGAAAAGAGACGATTACTACTCTGTACTGCTCAAATGAAATTTTCTGTAAATGAAGACTTCAACCATTGTTAGGTTTTGGTTTCTCCAACTATGTTAGATAAGTAAATTTTTATATATATGATTTTGTGTGTGGGTAGCTAATTTAAAGTGTCTTCTGCCTGGTGAAGTTTCTTGCTCTGCACTGGGTGCTTTGATATTTCTTCAGTGTCTTCAGGTCTCCATTTCTGGCCACAGATGGCACTTAAAAAACAATGACTCAAGGTTACCTTGCCTATAAATTCTGGATGTAGAAGGTAGAGATTGTCCCATAACAATCTTAATGACACCCCAGAATTATCTTTAAATAGCTAAATCAAAGTAGATTGTTAATTATAAATTTTTATGCCATCTACTTGACAATAGGGAACAATAAGATGTAATTTTATATAAATCGTTTTGATAAATAAAATTAGAAAAGGAAAAAAATGACACACTTTGTCAATCAGAATTACTTATATGTATATATTTCTGTTTGTTTGCTTGTTTCCAATTCAATATAATAGCCTATGAAAGAGCCTTGTCTGTTGTTGAATCAGAGCAAGACAAAGCCCATATCTTGACAGCTCTAGCAATAACAGAATATAAACAAGGGAAAATGGATGTAGCCAAGTCACTGCTATTCAAGTGGTATGTATAATTGACTTCACATTTAACATGGACAAATACTTAAATATTTGGGTTAAGGTATGGAACATTTAAGTGAAATTCTTAATATTTTACAAAACTTGGGTGAACAAAAGAGATTGGACCACCTTGGTTCCGAATTGACAATTACAAGTGGTGCTAAAGATTTTGACTTAAATTTTCATCTCTGGAGCTATCAAACCTTTCAAAACCATCCTCTCCTCTGTTTGTATTATTATTTCAAGATTAATTGATTATTGTATGTAATAGGCTTTTAAACTCTTAATGAAGACAATTGTAACTTTATAGTTTGGTGTCTCATTATTCCCCAAGAGATTATTTTCCTCCTCTTCTTTGAACTCAGAATCTGTTCTTGCTAGACAAATGTTCTGCCACAGAGCTAGGCTTCCGACTCTTTTTGCTTTGCTTCCCAGATGAAGTCTTGCTAACTTTTGCCCAGACTGGTCTTGAACCACAATCCTCCTATCTCTACCTCCCAGTAGCTAGGATTACAGGTATGAAACCACTATAGCAAGCCTTCCTCAGTCTCCTCCTCTTCCTCTTCCTCCTCCTCCTCCCCCCTCCCCCCCCCGCCCCACTCCCTTCTCTTCCTTCTCCTCATCCCTTTTCCTTATTGGAGAATTAAGAGCATTTATATTTAAATTTATTCTTACTTTTTTCAAGGTTATTTTAAAAAGATATATTCTTGTCATTTTTTTTCTGGTTGTTTTGAGTACTCCTATGTGGAAGCTAGAACTAATTTATAAATGAATGAGTAAACACATACGCAGTTGTATTCAAGTGTACACAAATATATTAACTGAACTATAGTATTTACAGGGAAGAATTCAAATGATATAATTCCTTTGAAAAACTAACAATCTAACAGTCCAAGAAACTAGTACTTGAAAGGGAGGAAGATAGATGAATGAAGAAAGGAAGAAGGGGCGTGTGATGCAGTCACAATATTCAATGCATATTCTACAAAATGAAGAAAATTGAGGGGAAAGATTGGGAAGAAAGGGAGGAAATGATGAAGCATTGACATGTTTCAAGATGCATTGTACTTATATAAATTGATTTGTAGAAAACTCCTTTGTTCAACTCCTTGAAGATAAAAAGGATAATAAAAAACAACAATCCAAGTATCTAGAAAAAAAAGGAGAGATAATATAGAGTAGACTAAAAGGACATACATTTTTGAGGGAAAAAAAGGAGGCGGTAACAAGGCTCAATAGGAAATTTACTCATTTACCTTATTCATGTAACTGTAACCCCTCTGTACAGTATTTTTAGAATAAAATATATACAGAAAAAAGATGTATATTTTTAAAGTAAAATTTATATAAAAAATATAAATGAGAAGAGAGACAGATCCAATTCAGTAATTATACTTAAATGAACACAAAAAATAGTTTAGGAAGAGAACAAAAGGTCAAAAATTCTTCTTTGCTGTGGGTGTTTGAAATGGAGATGCTTCTTTCCAGTGTTTCCAATTTGGGAGCCTATGTGATACGGGAGCAGGGGTAGTAGACCTCAGGTAATTCAGATGTGTTTCTTCTCAGTTCACATTAAATGGTCCAAAGTAGATAGGATAGTATGGAGGAAGAGCTTTTACCCTGCCCTGTAAATGCAGAACTGTATTCATTTTAGTGGGCTCATGTGCACACATTGATACACTGTGATGGCTGGATTCCCGTCCATGCTCTTCTACATGAATGATCTTGTGAACCAATCGCGTGAATGTTCCCTTCCTCCTGAAGACCCTTTATCAGTGCCCTCACCCTTAGGTGTAGCAAATGTCCAAGTAGCAGCATCATACCCCTCTGTGCTGCTGAGCACGGAAGCCACTGAACGAATAAAGTCTGTGTTGGATGGTGAACTGTGGGAACTGAGGGATCTGCCAGCCCCACCACATGATCTCAGACCCAGCCTTGCCAAGTCTACAGACCTGGTCTCACTTCTCTACACAGGGACAGAGTTCTAACCGTGCCCCTCGCCCCCCAGTTTTAAATGGAGACCACCAGCTGCTCCCACAGCATAAATTTCTCTGTGAACTGTATCAAAGTCACAGTCATTTCCCTGTGGGTACAGTCTCTCTCTAGATGGCTGTCTTCTGAACCAGTGCAGTGAAGAGGTATTGAGCCTTGGAAATATAAAAAGATAGTGGCTTCTGATTTTTTAAGCAGTAAAAGATAGGACCCTTGAGGTATTTCTCAGTTGTTACGGTACCACATAAATTTACCAGTAAGTTTAGGGAACTTTTTCTCCAGTGCTAGCTCTGTGTGGATGTCAGGTCTCTTGTTTCTTTAAAAAGTTTACATGGTGCTTAGGAATGTCACTTAGACTTTCTCTTTGTCTTTTAGCACTGCTGAAGGGCTAAAAATTTCTCTTATTGTTCTAAAATTCAGTATTTGGAGTTTTGCCTAATCACTAGTTTCACTGTGTATGATAGTGCTTTTCCACAACTCCATATTTCACAGTACAGCTATAAATTACTGTTTTGGTACAATCAGGGAGACTTCTGCTAGAGACATACCACCTTTCAACAAATCTAAAATTTTCACTTTATCTTTTATATTAAGTACATTAAATTTTAAGTTGCTTGTTTTGGCACTGTTTACTTTGTGGAAGGCATATTTTCACAAAATTAAAGGTAGGGAAATATTAAATCGCACAGTTTGAACACCACGGATATAACACAAGGACTGACAGAATCTGCATCCACTGAACTGTATAACATATTTATACATATATAACACAATATAACATATATAACAATTTAAAATGTTTGTTTTTGAAATTATTTTTATTCTTCTGTCTATTTGCTAATAAGACTTGGTTAAAACTATGTGTTGTAAACCTGTGATAAGACATTACTGCATTCTGACCTTCCATGTAACATTTTATTAAAGCTGAACATTTTACCAATTGTTTTGATCATTTAACCAGAACTGAAACTCAGAGACTGATTAATATTTGTTTCTAAAAACTTAGATATAATAATCAGAAAGATATCTGGATGTTGTTGTTAGCATTTTACTTCAATCAGAAAAAATTGCTGTCTCTTTAGGAGTGGGGATGTGGCTCAAGTGGTAGAGTACCTGCTTGGAAGCATATGGTGCTGGGTTCAAATCCTAGTACCCTTCCCCCAAAAAAGTGAAAGAAAGAAACATTGCTAAAACCCAGGAAATTTGATTCTACATTGGCCTTAAATCAAGCTTAGTTTGGTGAATCTCTGTAAGTTGCTTTTTGTATTAAATATTGTTTAATAGCCAGACCTCAGATGGCTAACTAGGCGATTTTAAATGTATTTGCAGCTCTATTTTAAAGGAACCAACTACAGAAAGCCTTCAAACCCTGTGTGCCCTAGGGTTGGCAATGCAAGATGCTACATTGTCCAAAGCAGCACTTAATGAGTTACTGAAGCATGTCAAACACAAAAGTAGTGATTATCAGAGATGTCTTCTTACTTCAGCAATTTATGCACTCCAGGGCCGCAATGTAGCAGTACAAAGACAAACTTCAAAAGCTGTCCACAGGTAATCTCTGTACCCTTGAGCTTGGAGCCTAATTCTATTTGAAGTGCTTATGTTTTCATATTGGGCTTTATGAAGACTTAAAATATATACACTTTAGTTTTATGGATTAGGCAACTGACTTTGCCTGTTACTTTGCTTGTTAAGGATTTTTTTTTTAAATTCATCTGATGAATTTGGCTTTTACTCAGGCAAAGGCCTTGTTTTGATGTAAAAGCCCCTAACCCCTAAGTTCGTAATACTATCCACATGTTGTCAGATAGAGACAAGACTGATGGTTTTAGGAATTTTTTAGCTACTTAAATATTCACTAATGCTTTCAAAATTTGGGAAATAGTTCTCATTAACAGCACTGGTTATTCTATTTTCATTATATTGTGTCTTGGTATTTACAAGATTTAATATAGTTTCTTCTTCATACTTTTTTGCTGACTAGTTATATTTTTTAAAGTTGGTTATTATACAGGTGGACCCATTGCAACAATGAGATGTACAAGTCGTTATGTCAAAATGAACTTTACAACTTTGGTTGGGGAGGGGAAGTGGGGAGGATGGAAAGGGGAAACAAAGGAGGAGGCTACAATGCTTGATAAGAAATGTACTCATTATCTTGCCCATGTAATTGTAACCCCTCTGTAAAGTATTGTCACAGAAAAAAAAGTGGTTATTTTAATATAAAGCTTATTCCTTATGATATCATTTCCATTAGAGTACCTCTTCCTTCTGTATAACATGATTTATCCCATAATTTTTAATCTCTTTGTGCTTCCTTGACTAGTCTATTACATTTCCCTAACTTGTCTTGAGGTTTTGTGATTATTGCATTGTTGATTTTCCCTTTGTGTTTGAATTAGAATGGTTAGCATATATTGGTTTTCTAAAACTTAAGACCCTTTCAGTCAAACATATGTAAGTAACATAAGTAAACATGTCTTAAATGTGTAGAAGATTTTAAGCATAAAAATAATTGCTTGTATTTTTGTGCTTAAATTATCTCATCTCTAAACCCAGTTCTTTTCATTGTCTCCTTAGTAACCCAGCTGACCCTGCTCTTTGGTCTTTGTTGTCCCGAGTTGTTGCTCAGTATGCTCAACGAAATGCAAAGGCAAGAAAATTTCTAAATTCTAGAGAAACAATAAAATAACTACAGTAATAAGATTACTATAATTTTAAATTGTAGCAATTTTTTTAGAAATAATAAATACAGTGAAAGGAATTTTGCCATGTAGCCAGATTATCCATTATTTACACAAGTACTATACTGAGTTACATGCACATATTATTGTATTGTCTTGGGTTTTGTGGAGTTACAAAGAAGTAGAGCTGGCCGCTGGTGGCTCATGCCTGTAATCCTAGCTACTCAGGAGGCTGAGATCTGAGGATCACAGTTCAAAGCCAGCCCAGGCAGGAAAGTCCGTGAGACTCTTTATCTTCAATAAACCACTCAGAAAACTAGAAGTGGCTCCAGTGATAGAGTGCTAGCCCTTCAGCTGAAGAGCTGAGGGATAGCGCCCAGGCCGAGTTCAAGCCCCATGACCGACAAAAAAAAAAAGAAGTAAACTTTTTCCAACACATAGATTATGTTAATGTCTGTGTGAGTAGATGACATTTATAAGAGGCATCAACTATTATGTTTTCTCAATTCCAAAAGATAATTTTATTTAAAAGCTTAAAAATAAGATGGTAAGACATTTCTCTAATAATATTTTCTATTATAGGGAGGTGTTATAGCAGGAAATGTGGCTCATATTTTGGACTCAAATCATGGAAAGGTTAGTTTGTTCTAGTACAAAGGAAACAGTTATTTAAGTAATATTAATGAATAATGAATACAGTTCTTTTAGTTTAAAAATACAGGGAGCAGTAAAGAGAATTGGTTGATACTTTTTCTTCTCTTCTTTAGAAGGCATTGTTGTACACTGCAGTAAATCAGTTGGCAATGGGAAGCAGTACAGGAGAAGATAAAAAAAATATTGCACTGAAGACCATTCAGAAGGCAGCTTTCCTTTCTCCAGGTGACTATAATATAATCTATTTTATTAATTCCCATTCTATGAATCTTGGATTGTGACTTAGAAGAGCGCAAAGTTTGAATTTACATGAAGTAAGACACAAAGGAATTTTAAAATATTTTTTTTAAGTTTTGCCTATTATTTATCTGCATGTGGCAGCTGATAAATAAGAGATAATTATTGAAACAGGCTCAGGGAAATGCCTACCTACAGATGTCTACTTACTTTTTTGTTACTGAATATCTACATTATATATATATATATATATATTATTATTATTATTTTTTAAATTGTTGGTGGACATGGGGCTTGAACTGTGGGCCTGGGCACTGTCCTGTGCTCTTCAGCTCAAGGAGAGTTCTCTATCACTTGTGCCACAGCACCACTTCTGGTTTTCTGGTGATTTATTGGAGATAAGAGTCTCATGGATTTTCCTGCTCTGACTGGCTTTGAACCGTGATCCTCAGATCCCAGCCTCCTGAGTAGGATTACAGTTGTGAGCCACCAGCACCCAGCAATATCTACATTATATATTTTTAGGAAGTAGTTTTATTTTCGGTTTTTCATCTGTCAATAGTTTACCTATACTTACTACGTTAGTTTCATTTATTTATTTTTTTTCTTTTGGGTCCGGTTGTGGGGCCTGAACTCTGGGCTTGGGCGCTGTCCTTCAGCTCTTCAGCTCAAGGCTAGCGTTCTACCACTTGAGCCATAGCGCCACTTCCGGCTTTTTTCTTTTTGTTTATGTGGTGCTGAGGAACCAAACCCAGGGCCTCATGCATGCAAGGCAAGCGCTCAACCACTGAGCCATCTTTCCAGCCCAGTTTCATTTATTTTTATGAGTAGTTAACTTAACGAAAGTTGGGTGCATGTCTTGTATAATGACTGTTAGAAATGCCAAGATCATGGCCTCCTCTCATCTTAGCTGTTTGTTCTAGATAGCTGTGTCTTTGTATGCTTATGTATGTTGATCACAAAAGTAAAGTAAAATTGGTAATTATGGCTCAAGCATATTTCTATGTTGCCACTAGTGGAAAAATGCCTTAGAAGACTGAAATGTCTAGTAGTGTTGTACCATAGGAGAATTTTTAGATAACATTGTCTTAAATATGAACTGTAGTGTAAAATAATTTATATTATCGGAGTATTTTAGACATTTGCTCATTCAGTATGTTATTGTTTGACCAGGCACTATTTGGAAGCAGATAGAACACAGAGCAAGTTCAGTGTTTTCTTCACAGTAAATTGTAATAATCCTAATTAAGGTGAAAAATATCTAGTTTTTTGGGAATTATAAAACAAAGCAATACTCTATTGTTTATTTATTTATTTATTTTTTGGTCAATTACGGTCCTTGAACTCTGGGCCTAGGCGCTATACCCGAGCTCTTCAGGTCAAGGCTAGTCCTCTACCACTTTCAGCCACAGCTCCACTTCTGGTTTTCTGGTGGTTAATTGGAGATAAGAGTCTTACAGACTTTGTTGCGGGCTAGCTTTGAAGGGTGATCCTCAGATCTCAGCCCCTGAGTAGCTAGTATTACAGGTGTTAGCCACCAGTGCCCGTCCTATTGTTTATTCTTTTTTTTTCATTTTCGCATAGACAGAATAGAAACATACCTAAACATTTGCATTTTCTATATTAGATATTAATAAATTTATAAGTTTCATCATATAAATATGAGATAGACTTACCCTCAGAAAAACCTTATGTATCCATAATAATAGAAGATTTATTAGTCTTTGATTTATAAGTGAGAAAAACTTTAGAATGGTGAGATTTCCCAAATAAGGCATTTCTCATGATTTCTGAATTTTTTCCCCTATATTTTATCTGGCAAAGTATGTACTCAAGCAGATTCATCAAAGGAAGAGGTAACAATGCTCGATAGGAAATGTACTCATTACCTTTCTCAAGTAACTATAATCCCTCTATACTATTTTTACAATAAAAAAGTATTAAAAAAAGAAAAAGTACATAAAACTGGCACTAAGTGGTAAAAATGAGGGCTTGAGACTGGTCCTTAGAGTCAAGGGGAGGTGAATATAACTATACTTAAGAGTAGTGGCTGTGTACCTATTCCTTGAAGGTATTTAGTTCAACAGATACAGGTACTCCTTTAAGGTGTCTTTTCAGGAATTTAAAAGATAATCTCAATTATATTAAGTGAAGTAAGCCAGGCCCAAAAAAACATAGGTCCCATGGTTTCCCTTATTTGCAATAACTAGTATAGTCTGAGTCAAGCAGAAAAGGTCAGATAAGTTGATGTTAGAGGAATGAACCCCAAGACAAGTATTCAAATTGTTTTTTTTGTTTTTTGTTTTCCCTTTCATGCAGTTGCTTCTAACATATTTATAAGATGATTTCTATGTTGCTTTGTATATCCCTCCCCCACGGTATAACCCATGCTTTCACTGTATTTGATGTTGATATAATTTGTGGAGAGGAAGGGAAAAAACAAATCCTTTAACTAGGGATACAGGTGGACCCATTGCAACAATGAGATGTACAAGTCATTATGTCGAAAAACGAACTTTACAACTTTGGTTGGGGGGGGAAGGATCCTGTTGGGGGAGGGGGGGAGTATGGGAAGGGAAAACAAAGAGGAGGCAACAATGTACTAGTTATGTTGCCCATGTAATTGTAACTCCTCTGTACGGTATTCTCACACACACAAAAAGTTTATACTTGAATAGAAAAGCATCAGTCTGTTAGACTTATATTTCTGTGCTATCAATAGTTAATTTTATTTTTTTTTGGCAAAGTATATTTAAATTTTTGTTTATATGTTTATCCTGGGGCTTATATGTTTGTATGTTACCCTGGAGTCACTTTATTTCATGGGTATTTAGTTAGCAGATTACCTGTGAAAGATTCATGAAAACAGCCATTCTTTTACTTTGTCGCAGAACATATTGCTGCCAGCTAATGTCCACTACTAACCTAGTCCCTAATCAGAAATCTAAACTTTAAAATATTTTAAGAGCCCCACAAAGTTTATCTACTTAATCTTAGGAATAAGCCAATACTCAGAAATTGTCTATATATTAGCTATAATCATAATATTTTAGACCTTAGTTATCATCTTTTTCAGTTGTTTTGTTGTATAGAAAATTGGATCTCAAATGAAAAGTTGTTACACAATGCCAACTCAAGGTTTTAGGTTGTCATGTTCTTTTCATGATATAATAATTAGATCTTTTTTTTTTTTTTTTGTCAGCCTTGGGGCTTGAACTCTGGGCCTGAGCGCTCCCTCAGTTCTTCAGCAAGCGCTCTACTGCTTGAGCCACAGTGCCACTTCTGATTTTCTGGTGGTTTATTGGAGATAAGGTTGTCACAGATTTTCCTACCCGGGCTGGCTATGAACCATGATCCTCAGATCTCAGCCTCCTGAGTAGCGAGGATTACAGGTGTGAGCCACTGAAGCCAGACTAGATCTTAAAAAAAACAAAACCCAAAAAACTTTGATTATCTTTTAGAAGTTGTACAAAGGAGTTGTCATTCAGCAAAGCAGTTTATGCATACAATGTGTCCTGATCAATGTCACCACTTTCAACATTCTCAACCATTCCTCTTTCCTTCCCCTTCTCTCACTCTTGTTAATTTTGTAGGATATATATTGAAATTTTGACTGCCTCTTTGCTGTGAATTCTAGGGGATGGTCCCCATTCATTTTAAACTCTATAATAAAGCTTAAGGTCTTTGCTATTTAATGTTATTGTCTTATGTTACTTAATGTAGTCATCTAGAAAAGTGTTACTATACCATTAGTAGTAATACTGATCATTTATAAGTGAAAGACATTTGATAGGACTATTGATTTGGATATATCAGACGGAAAAATATATAATATTGAAGCTAAGAAGTGGTTATATGGCTATATTGCTAACTAGCATTCCCTTGTATGATTTTTAAATCCTTTTGTTTGTTAGGGATAACAAGACTAAAATACTAATTATTGAATTAAACTGTAAAATAAGATTAATAACAAAACATCAGATATATAAATAGATAGATTGATACTTAGATACAATTTCTAACTGCAAGTACTTTGCTGGCTTCTTTATACAAGTAACTTCCTTTAAAAGAATTATACACCTAATATTTTTTTATTGTGTTACCTCTTCAACTGACTCTCCAGCTTCTTCTGTCACCTGAAGCTGCTGCCCGGGTGTTGAGGAAGAATCAAATGGATGTATGGAAATCATATATGTACCACCTCATCTGGAATGATGAAGTGACTTTCAGGCTTTTCTATTACATAGTGAATAATATGATAAGTTTTTCCTTTGACTTATATTTTTCTTAAGAATGCAGTAATTACATTGTCTTGTTTATTCTACAATTGAGTCTTTAATAATAGAAAACTCAGTGTCTGTTTGAGACTGATCTTTGAGGACAAGTGAAAGAGACTGACGTTGGTCTTTCCACAGTAGTACAGAATGTAGGAAACAAATTTAACCAGGCAGTGAAGAAGAGTTTAACAGAATACTTCTCATGGAATGTGTCTTCTGAAAACAATTAGCTTGCTTTAAGAAAATGAAAAATTTCTAGAGATTCAATTGGGTTTTATTTAGGGAGAATACTTTTAAACTCTCATTTTTCATAACTTTGCAGCAACATGTTGATATTAACCAGCCTTCTAACTCTGTTTTATTATTTATTGTATTTAGGTGACCCTGCTGTCTGGGCTGGGCTGATGGCAGCCTGTCATGCTGATGACAAACTAGCTCTAGTCAACAACACTCAGCCAAAGAGGATGGATTTATACTTGGCATTGTTCTCTGCTGTTTCTGCTTCAAGTAAGTTTTAAAAGCATTTTTATACATGATTTATATCGGCTCTTCAAATGATTAAATCAGAAACAACCAATTTCAGCACATATTGCTTTAATAATGCATTTCTTATAGAATCCATAGTTGTATAGCTGAACAGAAATGTGATAAGATATATATATATATATGTATATAGATACATATATATATATATATATCTTATCACATTTCTGTTCATATATATGTATATATATACATATATATATATATACATATATATATGTATATAGATACATATATATATATATATATATATATATAAATATTTTCCATATTGCTTAAAAAGTCCAGCGGATACTGTGAGTTGAAATCTTTGTTTTATGGATTTATGTGCTTTGAGACTTGACCAGTGTTTAGGGATTGAGGCGACCTGAAAATCCTTTACTGAAACCAGCATTGCAATTATCCTGTGATTCTTCTGGAAATCTTGACCAAAATAGCTGCTAATATAATTACACTATTCAACACTGTCCTATACATTCTTAAATATCTTCACTGAAAAGTGATCTGTATTTAGTATCATAAATATTTTTAGTGTACTTTGGGGACAGAATTTTTCATTAATTTTAGATAATTATTTTTTTAGTAAATGTTAAAATTTGCTATTCCCTATTTTTTTATGGACTATCAAGACAGTTTTTAAAAGGTAGGTGCTGGGGGCTGCGAAGGTGGCTTAGTGGTAGAGCGCTTGCCTTGCATGCATGAGGCCCTGGGTTTGATTCCTCAGCACCACATTCCTCAGCAAAAAGAAAAAAGCCAGAAGTGGCACTGTGGTTCAAGTGGTAGAGTGCTAGTCTTGAGCTGAAGAGCTGAGGGACATTGCCCAGGCCCAGAGTTCAGGCCCCACGACCGGACAAAAAAAAAAAAAAAAGTAGGTGCTTTTTTAGTGGCAAATATTGTAATAAGATGAACTTAAGTAGCAAGAAAACAGAATTTTTTTAAAAAAATGTTAGTTTTAAGCCAAGCCCAACCTATTTTTGGTTTTGATCCACTGGGAAACTCCTTAATTGATGCTTTTAGGCTATAAACATTCAGTGATTATTGATACAGTTTCATTAACCTCTACCATATAGTTTACTGTTTCTATTTGATGTTTGTTCCTATTTTTGTCTTTTATTTTTTTTATGGTTTTAATTTTGCATTTTTTAAGATTTTATTTTTTCTCCTTTGTTAGTAATTGGTTATACTTCATTTTTATTTTCTTAGTTTTTTCCCTCAAATATGCTGTATACTTTTACAACCAGTATATACTCACTTTCAAATAACTGTTTACCACTTCATGAATAATGTGTTTTCACAATAGAACATTATGAGTTGAGTATTTCTCTTACTCCATGAAGAAGCTGTGTAAGACTAGTTGTATTCACTATGTGTTTGCAGTTTCCTTTTGAGTATAGTATTCAGAAGTAAATTACAGATTTTTTCTTACAATGAATGTTAAAAACACAAAAATAATGCTGTAAACTCTGACAAGGAGTCCTTCAGTTATAGAGCTTATTTATTCCCCCACTCTCAAAGAGCAGTGTTCTGTACTGACTAGCAATTGATAGAACAATTATTTTTGGACAGAAATCAGCAAAGATATAATAAAGTCTTGAAAAACTTTATCAACTAACTTGATCTAATTGACACATAGGTCATACATTTCAAGTATATAATGAATAACTATTTAAATACATAAAAGAAAGGAAAGTATGCTTTTTTATCAATTCTATTAAATTAGAAATACTTAACAGAAAAATAATGGAAAAAATTTCCAATATATGGAAACTCAAATACTTTACTGATGAATTCTGCCAAACATTTAAGAAGGAAATGATCCCAATTTTATACAAATCCTTCCAGAAAATCAGAGATAGTAACTCTAACATCATCTATGTGACCACTAGCATTACTCTCTCCCCTAAATCTGAATAAAGACATGACAAGAAAAGTACAGATCACTGTTGTTCATAAACATAGATAGAGAAAGTCATAACAAAACTTATCAATTTAAACCCAAGAGTTTATAAGAGAGATAATTATGATCAAGTAATATTTGTCCTAGAAATTTTAAAATAAGTACAATTCACCATGTTAATCTGTGTGGAAGATACCAAAAAAGTTTTATATGGTTTCATTTATTTGAAATTATAGGAAACAGCAAGTGGGTGTCAGTAGCTTATAATCCTCAATAGCCTCTAATCCTAACTACTTGATAGGGAGAGTTTGAGAGGATCAAAGTTAAAGGTCAGCTCAGGCAGAGTTCTTGAGACCACTTCTCAACCTAGAACTTGGCCCAGTGATGCATACCTGTGATTCTAGTTATAAAGGAAACCTAAAATAGGCATGTTCCTGGAAGCAAGACCCTATCTTAGAAATAACCAGCACATAAAAATGAACTAGAAGCATGGCTCAACACTAAGAGTGCTTGCCTATCAAGTGCAAGACGCTGTGTTCAGATACTGGTATGACAAAAATAAATAAATAGAAAAAACAAAGGAAGTCAGATTATTATGATTTAAAATGACTAGGTGTTACTGGAGGACAGTGAGCAAGGAGGATTGGGTACTGTGAAAAGTGACTATAGAGAGTAGGAGGGAACTTGATAATAATGTTTGCTCATTACTGTGATTATGGTGATGATTTACTCCTGTAGAAAGGTAGAACTCTTCATATTGTATAGTTTCAATTCCTACGACATATTTACTTCAATTAAAATGTGAACATTTTCAGTGAACTGTTTTCATTGTTCCTGTACATAGTAATTTTTTAAAACATAAACCATATGTATATACAATGGAATTATATGCTTCCATCAGAAAGAATGATGTCACCCCATTCATAAGGAAATGGAAAGACTTGGAAAAAAATCATATTAAGTAAAGTAAGCCAAAGAAACAGAACCAAAGACACATAGGCTCCATGGTTTCCCTCATTTGTAATAATTAGTATATATCTAGGATATATATTAGGATATATACTAGTATATATCTAGGCTAGTCCTAGCAGAGGCTCACAGTAGCCCAATAACTGTGTACATATGACCACATAAAAGGATGTTCATTGAAATTATCTCCATGATATGGAAACAAGAGGGTTGGGTTTTTTGGTAGTTGTTTTGGTTTTCTTCAGTTTCTAGTTATTTCTTTGTATTTCATTTTTTTCTCCTGGTTTATTCCCCATAGTCACTGTTTTTGATTTTTGTACCCTTTGTCTTGTATATAAGTTTATCTTACTTGGGGAAGGGAAAGGGAATCACAGAAACAGTGCAACAAAGGGTGAATCAATGCAGCAGCGATACTCACTAGACACTGCTGGAGATGAACTTTACAACTTGTGGGGAGGAGAGTAGCCAGTAGGGAAAATGGTATTAAACGAGGGAGGGGGGTAACACTGCTCTAAAAGAAATGCACTCATTATCTTACTTATGTAACTGTAACTCCTCTGTGCATCACCTTTACAATAATAAATAAAATTAAATCACAAGTATATGAGGTATTAAATTATTTAACTGTAAGTACTTTGCCATGAAACTTTTCAGAAACCTGTTTCATGGCAAGTCTATGGTATTCTAATAGTACTTGTAAGTTTAAAAACATATATATGCAAGATCCAGGCATGGTCACACACTTCAGTTCCATCTCAAGAGATTGAGTCAGGAGGATCACAAATTCGAGTCTGGCCTAGACTGCAGAGCAAGATACTTTATTTAACAAATGTATATGCATGAGAAGTCTAATTTAAACTTTTTGTTTTTGGTCATGGTGCTTGAACTCTGGGCCTGGGCGCTGTCCCTCAGCTCTTCAGCTCAAAGCTAGTGCTCTACCACTTTGAGCCACAGTGCCACTTTCAGTTTCCAGGTGGTTAATTGGAGATGAGTGTCACAGACTTTCCTGCCTGGGCTGGCTTTGAACCATGATCCTCAGATCTCAGTCTCCTGAGTAGCTAGGATTATAGGCATGAGCTACTGTCACCTGGCTAATTTTAATATTTTTAAGGAACTAATTATCCTTCTTAGGCTGTATTTAAATCAAAAGAAAGTAATATTGACATTATTTGTTTACAGTTAAAGACAAAGAATTTCTTGAAAATTACAACCAATGTCTTGAAAAATGGTCTCTTTTACAAGCTGTCACTGGTCTCATGGACACAGGAAGAATATCTGAAGCTGAATCTCTATGTACAAAGGTATTGTTACAGAACTATACAAGAATTCTGTAGTTCTATTATTATAATTATACTCCATGAAATTCATGGATTTTTATCTTACCTAATATGTGGTGGTGTTGGTGATTATGATAGCAGCCAACATTTATTATTTACTACAAATTAGTGTGTTTAGTATTGTATATTTGAATTTCATATATCCTATGATGTAGGTATTTATGATGAGCATTTTTACAAATGGAAAGTAAAAGCTTTTAGAAGGGAAATTAGGGCTGGGATGTAGCTCAGTGGCAAAGCGCTTGCCTAGCAAGTGCAACGTCCTGGGTTCGATCCCCAGTACCAAAAAAGAAAAGACAAAAAAAATACAGTTAAAAAAAAAAGAAGGGAAATTAATGTAGGAGCTGACAGAAATGGATAGAGTTACAAAACTTGATTGTCTCTCAGCATTCAAACTCTTTATCTTTTAAGTTGTATGAAGGAGTTGCCATTTTTACAAAGAAGTTTCTGAATACAATATATCTTGATCATTGTCACCCCTTTCAACATCTTCATCTATCCCTTCCCTACTCACTCTTTCTATCACCCTTTTTAAATTTCTAGGATTTATATTGGATTCTTGGACTGTATTCTCCCTGTCTTCTCATCATTTGTTCATCCCTTTCCCTTTGACTTCACCCACGCCTTCCAAGTACTTGCTTCCTGGTGTTTTACTTTACTGAACTTTGATTTTGGCTTTCTAAGGAATCACACTATTTGAGACCCCCCTTGAACCTACTGTATTTCAGTTAATACATTGGAATACACTTATATACCACCCTATATATTTGCTTACAAGTTTGTAAGGTAAATCAAGCTTCCATATATAAAGGAAACCATGGATCTTCGGTCTCTCTGGGACTGACTTACTTCACTTAACATAATGAGCTAGAGAGAGTCTTAGAATAAGTAGTAAAAATGTCCATGAAGAAATGCTTAACATCTCCAACCATAAAGGAAATGCAAATCAAAACAACACTGAGATTCTACTTCACCCCAGTTAGAGTGGCCACTATCAAGAAAACAAACAATAACAGATGCTGGCAAGGATACAGCCAAAAGGGAACCCTAATACATGGCTGGTAGGAATGTAAACTTGTCAAACCACTCTGGAAAGCAGTGTAGAAGTTACTCAAAAAGTTTAACATAGAATTAACTACTCTAGTAAGATACAGTAAAGCCACTAGCACAATAGCCAAGGTATGGAATCAGCTTAGATGCCACTCAGTGGACAAATGGATTAAGAATGTGACATATAGATGTGTAGATATATAGATATCTATATATCTTGATCTTGATATATTCTTGATCTTGTGATATATATGTATAATAGAATTTTACTTATGCATTAAAATGATGTTGTACATTTGTAAAGCTATGGAAAGAGTTGGGAAAATTACATTAAATGAGTCAATAAATATTTATTGAATGAATCAGTTTTATAAACTCACAAATACTTTAAAAAGAATTTTAAGCATGGCTTTTCCTGTAACCATATGTTTTATAAGTACTGGGAGATTGTGTTGTCTTCTTATAATTTTTTTTCCTAGAAAGAGTATTATTTTGGGGTATGTGTGTGTGTGTGTGTGTGT
>NW_012267275.1:2861929-2911302 GCF_000151885.1 Dipodomys ordii | reverse complement strand
TCTTGAACTCAGGGTCTGATTGTTCTCCTTAATAAAAGCTTATTTGCTTAAGGCTAGTGCTTGACCACAGCCTCCACGCCTGACTTTTTGGAAGTTTATTAGAAGAGTTAGATATTTCTTCCTGAGCTGGTATAAAACCTTGTTTCTCAGGTCTCAGTATCCTGAGTAGTTAGGATTATAGGTGTGAGCTACCAGTACTTGGCAAGAAAGAAAAATATACTTTTTACAGATAAATAACAGTGGAAGATCCCTTTAATCCCTGAATTGTCTATTAAAGCAGAGTAATACATTTTTTCTTTCATGGAAGGAATTCCATCTGAGATAAATTCAAGACAGGGTATTATATGGTAGATGTTTACTAAGCATAAATTAGTGGTTGCTGTGTGTTCACTTGTAGAGTAAGAAATGTTTTATGAACCCTTTCTTGTCATCTTATTGTTTCAGTTTCTTTTTTATAAGAAAGCAGTCAAATACATTGTAGCAATATATTTTGATTATGATCTAATATGATCCAGAGGGAAAAATTATAAATACTTAACTAGAGAAGATTCTAAAGGTTCCCAGTGCACAGAACTGACAACAATTAAGGTGATGAAAATTCTAGTTACCCTTAATTGGTTGTAACACATTTTATATGAGTATTAAGTTATAATACTGTAACCCTTAAATAGGTATAAATAATCTACGCTAATCTAAGAAAATGAAAATCTGACTTTGTTACCATTAACCATTATTTTCTATTAAACAGTAGATAAATTGCATTTTAAAAACTTGGAATCTTTTGATCTGTAATTTTGGCTTTATATTTCTAATTTTTGTTTATTTAATTTCAGTAATCTTTTCTATGTATTAGTATATGGGAGTTACATATTATTTTGTTAATATGAAATTTATACAATTTGTTGAAGCTGTGACTATGTAACATTAGTCCTTTATTCTAATGTCCAATATTTTGTTCCTGGTTTAAAGTTATATTACTGATTTGCATCCTATAAACTAGTTATACACTACTAACAGCTGTTTTTAGTAAATTTCTAAACTTTTTCTTTACATAAAATTCTGCTAATAAAAACAGGCTTAATTCCTAACAAAGAGAAACACAGACAGAAAAAGTACGTGAATGAGAGAGAATGAGCTATATATGCAAAGAGAACACATATACGTATGTGCATTTATGTCTGAATGTATGTGCTTTAGTATATAGTTACTTAGGAAAATGGGAAAGTGAGATTTTTTTTGTTTTTACCCCTAAAGTCCAAGAATGTGTGTTTGGAAGAAAGACATGTATCTCCCATAGAAAGTTGAGAAGGAAACAAATCTTTACCTTTTCTTTCTTTTAAATACAGTTTGTTGTGGTAGAATAGTGATAATTTTACTCTTTATTATATTTTCTTAGTTCAGCCATTGATATTTAGAACTTCTCTTCAGAATATCATCTGGAAATAAACCGAATCACAGGCATATGTTAAATCTAAAACAAATTATTTTTCACACCGCGATATTAGTGTTGCCTACCTTAAAGAGTACTTAAATGTAGATTGTTATTTTCAAACTATTCAGTCATTTGTTTATTTAGTTTTTGTGGTTACTTACTGTAGGAAAAGGCTCATATTAAGCTTTTCCCCCCAACATAAGCATAGTTTAATTGCCTTTACTTTTATCACTTAAGAACATATTTGATCAATTCCTGTTTTGGATTTAACTTTTAGAATTTAAAGAATCACCCTGATCAGCCAGCTATTATCTTACTTTTGAGACAAGTTCAGTGTAAATCACTCCTAGAGTCACAAAAGCCGCTTCCAGATGCTGTGCTTGAAGAACTTCAGAAAACAGTAATGTCCAACTCAACCTCTGTTCCAGCTTGGCAAGTAAGTTTTCTTCTTTCTTATGACATGAGTCCTGAAGTAAAATGCTCCATCATACTAGTTGCGGTCAGGGGTAAATACCATCTTTACTTGTCTTGTTTTTAAATTTTAAATTGTTTTTAATATATATCTGCCAACCTGAAGCTGTGGAGTATTGTTAGAATAACCAAGGATGTTGAATGATAATCTAGGATCTACTTCTATAAAACTTCAAATTTTTCTTAATGGTTGGTTGAAAACATCCTTAATTTAAAACAGTGAAAATACTATCTTATGCCTGCAGTTGATGTAAGAGAGATTAAGAAGTTGTAGACATTTTATAGTAAGGGTACTATAAAGTTATTTTGTTTTTTTTTTAATTCTACCTTTACAAGGAATGTGTATAGGTTTTGACCAATGTACTTTATATGTACCCCACATTTGAGATTTTAGTGAGAATTTAGTGCTTTTAGTATAAAGATTTTTTGGGATTTATACTTATATCACCAGATCATCTGCTGTTTACCTGGTTACAGTTATCAACAAAGACGAATACACAATGATTACTGTGTTCTTTATTCCTATTGATAGTGAAATTCAGGTGTCACTTTATTCAACTTGTATTTCTTTTTGTGCCCCAGCGAAGGTACCAAAGAAACATTTTAGTGCAGATTTCATAGAAGTTTATTTTACTACAATTTGTTCTTCATCCTGATCTTTTCTTATATCATCTATTTACTATTCCTACTTTTGATAACTAAAGAGATTATCAAATGTAATAAATTAGTGAATTGTGCATGCTGACCATCCATTTTATTCAAATCCACTTAATTTAAAGATAGTGCTTCTATTTTTGCAAATGAGATACTGGTGATTCACATATGAGATAGTCTTTATCATGGAGGGACTTACCTTGTTAAACTAAAAGGAAAAAAATTAAAGGATAAAGTAGACCATAAGTAAAGTCCTAAAATATTGCATGTATGTATTTTATGTGTTTTCTTTTAATGTTATATGATTTTTTCATCTCATTTGAGGAATATATTGTATATCCCTTTTATCATTGATGGTCACATGGGATATTCTAGGTTTGTTTTGGTGGATATGAGGGTATTAGTATCTTTATCTGATGACTAATAATGTTAAGTAACGTTGTACTCATTAACTCTTCAAGTATCTTCTTTTGTGTAGTTTCTTGCTTTTTGCAGTTTTTAATAAGCTCTTTGTTTTTATCTTACTCATAGTTTAATTCATTTTTCCAATGATTATAGTTCATCATGGTATCTAGATACAAGTACACTTTCAACTGTATTAAACACCTTTCTCACATTCGTGGCTAGCCTTAGCACATTCTCTGTGTTATTTGTAAACATTAATTAAGTTTTTTTTTTGTATTGATCCTGGAGCTTGAACTCAGAGCTTGGACATTATCTCTGAGCTTTTGGCTTAAGGCTAGCATTCTACCATTTGAACCCCAGCTCCACTTCTGATTTGTTGGTGGTTAATTGGAGTCTCATGGACTTTCCTTCTTGGGCTTTAAACCTTGATCCTCAGATCTCTTGCCTCTTGAGTAGTTAGAAGACAGTTGTGAACCATCATCATTCAGTTTAACATATCTTAATTTTAATTGTCTACTCTAATATTTGTAAGTGGTTAATGTTTTATTGGTTTGCTCTATTTAAGAACTACTTGCTTACTCAAAGTTCATAAAATTATTCTTTAAGTGTTTTGTTTTATACATCTTATTGCTTTACTTTTCACATTTAGGTCTACAACTTACCCTCGAAAATTTTCTGAATTTTTTTTTCCCCGTATGGATATGTAATTGACTGAGTACCATTATTTTAAAAGACTATTAGCTCCCACTGAGTTATTGTGATGTCTTTATCATAAATCAGCTCATTATGTATCTTTAGAAATCCCTATTCTTTTCAATTTATTTGTTTATTCTTGCTTATAACTTCATAATGTCTTAATGTATGTTAACATTAAAATGACCTTCACCTTCAAATTGTTTTAGATCATTTGTATTTTCATGTAAATTGTTGCTTTCTGTATGTACACCCAAGAATCCTTTTGAGATCTTCCTTGAGACTAAATAAAATCTATAGTTTAATTTTGGGGAAAATTGAAAAATAATATTCAGTATACTGAGTTTTCCTATCCATGAATGTGGTATTTTCCTCACTTTAATTAAATGTGATATTTTTTCAGCAGTATTTTACATTTTGTAATTTAGAGATCTTTTACATCATTAGTTCTAAAGTTGATTTCTAGATTTTTGTCATTTTAGGGGTTCTTTTTTTTTTTTTTTTTTTTGATGTCATGGGGCTTTGGGAACGCTGGGCCTGGGAGCTGTCCCTAAACTCTTCAGCTCAAGGTGAGCACTCTACCACTTGAGCCACAGTGTCACTTCCAGTTTTCTGGTGATTAATTGGACATAAGATTCTTACAGACTTTCCTGCCTGGGCTAGCTTTGAACCACAATCCTCAGATCTCAGCCTCATGTGTAGCTAGGATTACAGGCGTGAGCCACCCAGCTCCTGGCTAGAAGTTCATTTTTCAATTGCTTTTTAAAATTTAAATTTGATTTTTATTGAAAAGATGATGAGATGGGGGTTACAATTACATAAATAAGGTAATGAGTACTTTTGTTTTTAATCATTTTATCCCATCCTCATTGTCTCCCATTTACTCCTCCCTGTTCACCTCCCCACAAGTTGTAAGGTTCATATCCAACATAGGGTCAAGTGAGTATTAATGTTGCATTAGTTCATCCTTTTTCCTGCTGTTTCTGTGATTTCCTTTCCCTTCCATATTGAAAAATCTTACATATAAGACACAAGGTACAGAAAACTAAGAGAAAGAACAACAGCAACATAAAAACAAAACTAAAACTACATACAGGACATAATAAGAACCTGTTGTTTCCATATATTGGAGTTCACGTTGATATGCTTCATTATATGTGGTCCTGTGCACTAAGCAATTGGGTTATTGACATCCCCAGTTAAGAATATAGTTGCATGATTTCCCTCACTTTTAAGTTGCTTTTTGTCACATTCCTACCTTTCTATTTTTTGGAGGATATACTTAGCTCCAAATATGTGGAAATTAAGTTCTTTTTTGCTGGGGCTTGGTCTAAGCTTGGGCACCATCTCTGAGCTTCTTTTGCTCAAGGAGATTCCTCTATCACTTGAGCCACAGCACCACTTCTAGCTTTTTTGAGTAGTTTATTGGAGATAAGAGTTTCACAGAGTTTCCTGCCAGGGCTGGCTTCAAACTGTGATCCCCAGATCTCAACCTCCTGAGTAGTTAGGATTACAGGTATGAGACACCAGCACCTAGCTTTAAGTTCATTTTTTATAGATTGATCCATCCGCAACCTTGCCTGACATACTTATTGTTTGGAATACTTTTGCTATTAATTTCTATAATCTTTAAAGGAAATTCCTCTATACTGAATTTATTGATAGAAATTTGTTTTTAAATAATAAATGGAATGACCCGTTTGATTCCATTGATTAGCTTGAATTTTACCAAACCCTTTTTGATGTTTATTAGAATCATCCTACTTAGTTATTGTATATTATCTTTATATTTTGCTGTCAACTCTTTCTTTCTCTCTTTCTGCAGCATTGATTCAGCCTTGTGCTTGTTAGGCAGGTGCACTGCCACTTGAGCCACACCTTTAGCTCCTTTATTTTTGAGGTAGGGTTTGGCTTCCTGGTTGGCTGTGATCCTCTTATTGTGCTTCTCCATGTTGGTGGGGATGAGAGGTACATATCATTGTACTCAGCCATTGTGCTACCCTTGTAGGTGGCATAACAGGCACATGCCACCACACCCAGCAGTTGGTTGAGATAGAATCTTAAAAACTTTTTTTTGCCAAGGCTGGCTTTGAACTGTAATCCCCTGCTCTCCACTCTGAAGTAACAGTAGAATTACAGATTTGAGCCAAATTACTATTTGTTTGGAAAGACTTACCATTGAAGTTATTTAGGTAAGGATCGTTTTTATGGAAACATTTCTATTTATAGATTAAAGGTGTTTCATAAGGTCTATTAAGATTTTAAGTTTTTTTTTAACATTAAGTACAAAGAATTCTTCCAGTGAATCTCAATTTCAAATATATTGGCATGGAATTGTTATGCTAGTCTCTTTAACATTTACAAGATCTACAATTACTTTCCCATTTTGGTTATCCTATTTATAATTTTTATTTTCCTATTTTGTCTTTAAAACTTGGCAACTTTATTGTTCTTTTCAAAACATAACTTTCTGTTTTAGTGATTTCTTTTTATTATACACTCTGTATATGTTATTTGTTTCCCTCTTTGTTCTTTTCCTTTGGATTTAATTTGTTTACCCTTCATCCAAGCTTCTTGAAGTAGAATTTCCAAGATTTTATGTAGTACTCTCTTTGTTATACATACTTATAAGTAAATATGTACATATGTATCACATACAATAATAATAATGATATAATAATAATAATAATATGTGTATTTTCCCTTTTTGACAGTGTTGGAGTTTGAATTTAGCGCCTGGCACTTGCTAAGCAAGCCCTCTACCACTTGAGCCAAACCTTTAACTCTTTATTTTTTTTATTGTCAAGGTGATGTACAGAGGGGTTACAGTTACATACATCATTTTTTCTGATGGAAGCACACACACACACACAAACACACACCACATTTTCTTGATCCATTCATCTACTGAGGGGCATATGGGTTAGTTCCATATCCTGACTATGATGAATAATCCTGCGATAAACATAGTTGTGCTGGTAGCTTTAGTATGGCCTTGTGATCTGTTGGGTAAATGCCCAGAAGTGGGATTGCTGAGTCATAGGGGAGCTCTAGGTGTAGTCTCTTGAGAAAACTCCATACTGTTTTCCAGAGTGGTTGAACAAGTTTACACTCCCACCAACAGTGCAGTAACATTCTCTTTGGCCATATTCCCTCCAGCATCTGTTGTTATTAGATTTCTTGATTATAGCCATTCTAACTGGGGTGAGGTGGAATCTTAATATTGTTTTGATTTGCATTTCTTTTATGGCCAGAGAAGTTGAGCATTTCTTCTTGTGTCTATTGGCCATTCTTATTTCCTCTTCAGAGAAGTCTCTCTTTAAGGCTTTAGCCCACTTATTAATTGGGCAGTTTTTTGAGGATTTGTTTTCGGGGGAGTTAATTTTTTGATTTCTAAGTATATTTTAGATATAAGGCCCATGTCTGTTATATGGCTAGTGAAGATCTTCTCCCAATTCTTGGGCTTTTTATTGATCTTGCTAGCTATGTCGTTTGCCATGCCGAAGCTCTGCAGTTTAATGCAATCCCATTTGTCCAACCTTCCTTTGATTTGTTGTGTTTCTGGGTCTTTATTAAGAAAATTTCAGGCTCTGCCAAGGAGCCCTAGATTTTCTTCTATTCCTTCCTGTAATGTTTTCAGGGTGTCTAGTTTTACTTTGAGGTCTTTGATGCATTTGCAGTTTATTCTGGTGCAGGGTGATATATGAGGATCTAACTTTAGTTTTCTACAGGTGTTTAACCAGTTTTGCCAGCACCATTTTTTGGAGAGGCTGTCTTTTTTCCAAACTGTTTTTTTGGCTCCTTTATCAAAGATTTGGTGGCTATAGGTCTGTGGGTTCATTTCTGGGTCTTCAGTTCTATTCCATTGGTCCTGAGGTCTGTTCCTGTGCCAGTACCAAGCTGTTTTGATTACTATAGCTTAGTAGTAGAGTTTGAAGTTTAGTATTGATATTCCTCCAGCACTGTTCTTTCTGGTAAAGATTGCTTTGCTTTTGCTATTTGGGGTCTTTTATTGTTCCATGTGAATATTTGGATTGCTTCTTCAATTTCCTTGAAGAATAAGGTTGGGATATTGATGGGTATTGCACTGAATTTGTAGATAGTCTTTGGCAGTACTGCCATTTTCATGATATTAAACCTCCCAATCCAAGATCATGGGAGGTTTTTCCACTTCCTTAGTTGTTCTTTAATTTCCTTTTTCAAGTTTTTAAAGTTTTCATCATAGAGGTCCTTTACTTCTTTGGTTAAGTTAATTCCTAGGTGTTTTCTTTTTTATGGGGCTATTACACATGGAGTTGCTTTCCTGATTTCATCTGCGCTCTTCTCATTATTGGAATACAGAAAAGGCATTACTTTTTGAGGGTTAATTTTATACCTTGCAACTTTGCCAAAGTTTTGGATCAGCTCGAGTAACTTGAGAGTAGAGTCCATGGGATTCTTTAAATGCAAGATCATGGCATCTGCAGAGAGGGAGAGTTTTACTTCATGTTTCCCTATTTGGGTCCCCTGTATGTTTGTATCTTGTCTTATTGCTCTAGCTAGGGATTCTAATATTAAGTTAAAGAGGAATGGAGAGAGTGGACATCCTTGTCTTGTTCCTAAATTTAGAGGAAATGGCTTTAGCTTTTCCTCTTTAAGTATAATGCTGGTTGTAGGTTTGTCATACACAGCCTTTATTATATTGAGGAATGTTCCATGGATTCTTAGTTTCTCAGAGCTTTCATCATAAAAGAGTGTTGGATCTTGTCCAGTGCTTTTTCTGTGTCTATTGAGATGATCAGGTGGTTCTTATTTATCCTTGGTTTTGTTGATGTGATGAATTACATTAATTGACTTGTGTAACTGAACCAGCTTTGCATCCCTGAAATGAATCCTGTTTGATCATAATGTATGATTTTTTTTAAGGAATTGTTGAAGTGGATTGGCCAGAATTTTGTTGAGAAATTTGCTTCAGTGTTCATCAAAGAAATGGGTCTATAGTTCTCTTTCTTTGATGAATCCCTGGCTGGTTTTGGGATAGGTTATGATGGCTTCATAGGAAGAGTTTGGTAGTGAATTTTTGCTTTCAATTTCATTGAAGAGTTGGAAGAGTATTGGTGTGAGTTCTGCTTTGAAGGCCTTGTAGAATTCAACTGTAAGTCCATCCAGTCCTGGGCTTTTCTTGGGTGGGAGGTCTCTTACTGCTATTTCTATTTTGATGCTTGATATGAGTCTATTAAGTTGGTTTAAATCTTCTTGGTTTATTTGGAGCATATCAATATTTGCTAGAAATTCTTCCATTTCTTCCAAATTCTCAAATTTGTTAGCATAAAGATTTGAGAAGTATTCCCTTAAAATGTTCTGAATCTTGGTTATTTCTGTGATGATGTTTCCATTCTCATCTATGATTTTGTTTATTTGGGTGTGTTCTCTTCTTTTTTGGTAAGATTTGTTAAGGGTATGTCAATTTATTAAATTTTTTTGAAGAACCAACTCTTTGTTGATAATTTCAATGGTTTTTTTTGGACGCTAATTCACTTAATTCTGGTTTAATTTTAATTATTTGTTTCCTTCTACCGGATTGGGGTTTGGCTTGTTGCTTTTTGCAAGGAGCTTCAGGTGCATTAAATTGTTGGTGTGAGATTTCTCCCAATTTTTTGATGTAGGAACTCAGAGCTATACATTTTCCTTTGAGTACTGCCTTTGCTGTCTTCCAAAGATAGCTGGTAATTTGTGTGTGCATTTTTGCTAAATATCAAGAACATTTGAATTTCCTTTCTAATCTCTTCCATGACACTCTGGTGGTTCAACAGTGTGTTGTTCAGTCTCCATGTGTTACGGGATTTCTTTGGTGGTTTTTGGTGTTGAATTCTAATTTTATTCCCTTGTGGACTGAGGAATGCAGGGAATAAAGTCAATGTTTCTGAGTTTGGACAGATGTGTTTTGTGGTCTATTTAGAGAACGCTCCATGTGCTGCCGAGAAGAATGTGTAATCTGATGATGCTGGGTGAAATATTCTGTCGATGTCTCTTAAGTCTATTTGGTCTATGCAGTTGTTTAGAGCTGAGGTTTGAGTTTTTGCCAGGTTGATCTATCCAGTGGGGAGAGTGGTGTGTTAAAGTCACCTACAATCAATGTCTTTGAATCTATGTGTGATTTTAGAGAAAGTAGTGTTTCTTGGGTAAATTTGGGTGCTTCGGTATTTGGTGAATAAATATTTAGAATTATATATCCTTCAGTTAGAGATAGCCTTTTTATTAGTATGTAATGTCCTTCTGTATCTCTTCTCACTAATTTTAATTTGAAGTCTATTTTATCTGATATTAGGATTTCAGCTCCTTCCTGTTTATGGGGGCTGTTTGCTTGGTAGATTTTGTTCCAGCCTTTCACTTTCAGAATATGTTTTTGTGGGCAAAGTGTGTCTCTTGAATGCAGCAGATAGAAGGATCTTGCTTTTTGATCCAACTAGACAATTTATGTCATTTAATTGGAGAATTAAGTCCATTAATATTGAGAGTTAGGATTGAGAGGTGTTTGGTAGTTCCTGCCATGTTATCCACCTTCTTAGGGTCTGTGCCTACTGGGTTCTTCCTATGATTATTTAATTTTATGTTTGGGGGTCATTTCTCTCACTTTATCCTGCTCTTGTTGGTTTTCTATCACACCTCCAACTCTTTGCTGCAGTTATTCTTCATACATTTTTCTTGGGTCCGTCTTGGACCATGTTTCTCCTATCTGTCCCTTCTGTGTAGCTGAAGTGACAGGCATGTGCCACCTTATTTACTGATATGAAATATCTGATCTGATATTTTGTCTGATCTGACCTCAAGGTGTGATCTTCCTGATCTCTACCTCTTGAGTAGCTGGTATTACAGATATTGCCCACTGTCCATACAGTTAGACTTATTTTAGACTTATTTTACTACTTTCAAGCTCAATTCCACTTAATTATAACATGCTTTTTTACTATTTCAGTTCTTTGAAATTTGTGATTTACTTTATGTTCCAACATGTGGTCAGTTTTGCCAATGTACTTGCAAAGAATGTACATTTTGCAATTATTGACTGTAATCTTCTCAATAGGTAATTTAAATCAAGGTTATCAATAATTAAATTAAAAAACATTAGAAGAGATAGGTGAGCTTGTTATAGTATTGAATCTGACTGTGCTAAACAAAAATCCTGTACAATTCTCCTCCTTTTCTGTTATTAGTGGCTGGCACAGGTCTATCAATCCCAAGGAATGATGAGTGCTGCAGAGATGTGTTACAGAAAGAGTCTACAAGTGGCATCCCAACAGGGCAGTTGGAGTGGGAAGCTCTCAAGTCTGTTGAAACTAGCACTGCTTGCATTAGAAGTGTGTATGGTAAGGTAATGTTTTAATTATCATCTTAAAACTTGACTGGTTCCTATTTTTTAATATGAAAACAACATTCTACATAGTATAATTCTGGAATTTCTATTGTTTCATTGTCTTCTGTTGTGGCCTCTTGGTAAGCTTTGTATTTTGGGTTCTTGAGAGAGTTATGAGTAGCATAAATCCATAGACTGCTGCAGAATATCATAACTAAGTCCCTAAGATGGTAATTTTAAAAGCTGAAATATAACAGAATATACATTTTTATTTCTTTGGATTTAAGTAAGAATTGAACTCTATTACTTATCTGTGACAAAGATGCTAATATTTAACATGCTAGTTTTTTCCTTAATCTGACTTTTTAAAGAGGAATTTCTAGAGACTTGCAATTTGGCATCTTATTTTCTGGTATCAATTTATATATATTAATCAGAAAGTCTATGCACTGGTAGGGAAAATTAACACATGTTTAAGTGGTGTGAGGTCAAGTTGCAGAGCAGTATTTATGGCATATACTAGGTGTACTTTAGCACACACACATATACTTATACACTTATAAACATACAGAAATATATAGTCAAATGGAAACGTGCATAAGAAATGTGATGATAGTTACCTTGGATAAAGGATTGAGTCTTTTAAGAGATGATATAAGAAAAAATTTCTTTTCCTATCTTTTGATAATATTTGAATTTCTCATCCTATTTATATTTTGTAATTAAAAGCTAAGTTGTCAGTGGGTGCCAGTAGTTCACACCTGTAATTGTAACTACTCAGGAGGCTAATAAGTGATTATTGTGGTTTAAAACCATTCCATCAGGAAATTCTGTGAAATTTTTATTTTTAATTAACCATCAAAAAAGCCAGAAGATGAGGCAGTGGCTCAAGTGGTAAGAGTGCTAGCAAAAAAAAAAGCTCCGTGACACAGCATCCTGGCCTTGAGTTCTAATCAAGCCTCATGAATGCCACCAAAAAAAAAAAAAAAGGAAAGAGGGCCTGAAATTACTGTTGCCTTAGTAATTCATTCTTTAGGTATTTTGACAAATCAATATTAAGAACAGAATTGTTTTGGCTTTGGTACCATCACTGTAGGTCTTTAAGAACAGATGGAAACCACACATAGTGCCATAATGTATCCAATGTATCCTTGAATATGTGAACCCAAGAAGAAGATACTCCTTTAGCCTAACTTAATATTTGTTATTTATAGAATCATTTGGACTTTTAGTGCTAGGAATTAAATCTGACCTGGAATTTAAAAAATAGCAAACACATATAGCACTTAGTTTGTGCTAGATACAGCTAGATTGAGTGCTTTATACAATCACTTGTTACACTAACCCTGGTTTACAGATGAGGAAACTAGCTTGTAGCTTAGTAATTCCCACATACACCTGCCCCCACCCCATACCAGTCCTGTCACACACAAAAATATACCTTCTCTTTATTGCTATTTAGTTACCGATTATTAATTACCATTTATTACCAATTAATTACTACCCATTGAACCACTTGGAGCTTTTCTTTTTCTTTTTCTTTCTTTCTTTTTTAAATTTTTTTTGCAAGTGCCAGGGCTTGAACTCTGGGCTGGGGCACTGCCTCTGAGTTTCTTTTGCTCAAGGCTAGCACTCTACCACTTGAGCCACAGCATCACTTCCAGCTTTTTCTGTTTATGTGATACTGAGCAATCGAACCTAGGCCTTCATGCATGCAAGGCAAGCACTATTCCCAACCCCTTTGCTTCTTTATTTGTGCTAATGTAGATAAGCAAACTGATTTTGCCTTTTGTGGGATTGTTATCCACATCAAAATGAAGTAGCTTTTATAAATGTCTTTATAAGGGCTGGGAAGGTGGCTCAGTGGTAGAGCACTTGCCTTGCATGCATGAAGCCCTGGGTTCGATTCCTCAGCACCACATAAGAAAAAAGCCGGAAGTGGCGCTGTGGCTCAAGTGGTAGAGCGCTAGCCTTGAGCTGAAGAGCTGAGGGCCAGTGCCCAGGCCCAGAGTTCAGGCCCCATGACTGGACCCAAAATAAACAAATAAATAAATAAATGTCTATAAACTTTAAAGCAATATTCAAGTCTAATGTGTTCTTGTTAAAAAAAATTGAAATTAAGTAGTTGCTATAAAAGAATAAAGGGGATGTCATATTTCTGTAGTAAACAGTTAATAGTGTGAGGAGAGGTACATTAAAATTATCATATTTACAACAGACTGTGTGTATATGTGAAGATATTAAATACCAGTTTCCAAAATTAGATCAGATGAAGATAGTGATTTTTAAAATTATACTTTTCTTTTTTTATTGTGAAAATACTGTACAGAGGGGTTACAATTACAACTTTTATTTTCTTTCAGTAGTTTTACAAGGGGGTTAATATTCAACAAATCAGTTTATAATTATGATGTTTTACAATGACATCTTGATTGAGGTCACCTATTTCATCATTCTCCCTGTTTCTCCCAGCCCACCACTTCCTCTCAGTTTTCCTTGCTTCATTCACTATGCATTGAATATTATAACTGCATTCTCCCTCCTTTCTTCTCTTAATTCATCTGTCCCTTCACCTTGACCTTCCCCAACATCTTTCAAGTGCCAGTTTTCTGGAATTAATTTTGTTGGACTATGAGTTCATTTTTTTAAGAAATTACATCATCAGAATTCTCCCCAGCAAATACCATTCTTCAGTGTTTGTGTACAGTTGCATGTGTTCACTTGTATATTTATAAATTAAATGTAGCTTCCACATACGAGAAAAATATATGTATCTGTTGTCTCTCTGGACCTGATTTCATTTAACATAATCTTTTTCAGTACATTCATTTCTTTGCAAATGATATAATAATCATTCTTCCTAATGAATGAGTAAAATTTAATTGTGTATAAATACACATTTTCTTGAACAATTTGTCTTTGGAGGGACATCTGATATGTTTTCACACCTTGGCTGTTGTGAATAGTGCAGCAACAAACATGGTGGTATGTGGCAATATTGTATCCTACTTGGGGTACAGATTTTTGGAAACAGATGAACCTATAAGGCATTAGATAGTTGAAAAAGATTGGGAAGAAATTTCTTTGAATAGAGATATTGTCTCCCCATTTCTACTTGGCCCATTTAAATAGATACACACAGAAGGGCTGCTACCAGAGAGAAAGGAGGGACTTTGATATGTCCTTTTGAGGACTTGAAGGCCCATGTCTAAGAACATACAGCTATGTAGATAATGTTTTTCAGAGGGAGAAGAAGCTCTTAGTCTGAGGTGTGAATATGAAGAAGAGAATTACTAAGCTTTAGCAAGTGACTGCTTGCTTCTTAAGGAGAGTGATTAAGAGTGGAGAATGCCAAAGTAGGCAAGAATATCAGCTGTGTACAGGGAGGAGGGAGTGAAGGAGAGCTGTAGCAGATGGAATCAGCAAGAGTGTTTAGGTCTAGAAATGAGCTTTACCAAGTGTGAGAGGACCACATAGGCATTCTCTTAGATCCTGTGAGCTAGATTTGTCCCAAGAAATGATGCAATATCAGCAGAGGGGAAGTTAGAGTTTTCCAAAATGATAGAGGATGTGGAAAATAAATGGAATCGAATGCCTGTGGTCCCTGACTTAAGATGTTCAACTTTGTGTTTTTTAAAAATCTTTAATGGTTCTAAGTATTCAGCAAAACTTCAAGGAGGAAGGATGTGGTAGCTCACATTTGTAATCCCAAGTACGTAGGAGGTGGAGATGGAAGGTCATGGTACCAGGCTAGCTTCTATAGAAAGTTAGCAGGACACTATGTCAGTAAGCTGGGCATAGTAGTCTGCACTGTAGGTAGCCCCAGCTCTTGCAGAGACCTAGTTAAGAGGATTGCAGTTCAAGGCTAGCTCATGCAAAAGCATAAGATCCAATAGAAAAATAAGCACTCCAAAAAGGATTGGGGACCCAGAATGCAATCCTGAGTTTTTCTGAAAAGAAAACATAGACAAAAAAAAAGAAAAAAAACTCCAATTTTTGCATTTTGATCTCTTCCTGGGCTGGTGGGTGAGGTGCAGTATAATTCTCTCTTGAGCCAATCATGACTTTTGTCCTACCATATGGACATGTGTATAAACAACCAATACTCTATAGTGTGGTAAACCGTAATGTTTTGGTGGATTTAGGTATGTTAAATGCATTCAGACTTGATATTTTCAGGTTATAGTGGGTTTATTCAGACTTAATTCCATCTTAAGTCAACAAGCATCTTTACATTTGCCTAGGTTAGTGAAACTGTAGATGAGGAGAGGCCAGCTTCATGAACATGCATCTCATGGGTTACTCAGGGTTCCGCTTATGGTTTAATGCTCTGGAGCTACCATCTTGAAATTCTTAATTTTTAATCAAAGGGTCCAGTCCTTATATTTTACACTGAGTGGTTTCTTTGGCCCTGAAGATGGATAACTAATAGCCCATGAATGGAGATTTCTGATAATGCCTGTAAGAAAAAAGAGCTTTAAATATTTGTAAGGCCTAAATAGTTTAATGCCACCATGCAATGACACCAAAAGCACAAACTTCTGAAATTCCAGTAGGAGCCCTGAAACTACGATTAGGAAGAAGCAATAGGAACTTTGGAGAACAGAAGCGTCATTCACTGTTACCCATAACCACAGTCTCACCTGGGAGCTAAGGGAGTCAGGAAATGGGTACAGATGTTACCTTTGCATGAAGATTGAAATGTTGAAAAGTAGATGTGTTTGTGAATGAATGTGAGAAAAATGATTATATGAGTTATGGTGCCTACTATAATTTATATTCAGGGACCGAAGTAGGTCTCAAATATACTTTTAAAGAGATGAGGAGACAAAAATAAAGTACATTTGTATCACATTGTTGAGTATGCTTGCTACAAATTGTAATACTTTCTTTTTTCTTTTTATTTATTTATTGTGAAAATACTGTACAGAGGGGTTACAATTACATGGGCAAGATAATGAGTACATTTCTTATCAAGCCTTGTAGCCTCCTCCTTTGTTTCCCCTTCCTATCCCTTCCCATCCTCCCCCCGCCCCCCCAATCCTCTCCTACCCCCCTTACCTTCCTCCCCCCAGCACCATAGTTGTAAAGTTCGTTTTCGACATAACGATTTGTACATCTCATTGTTGCTGATCATCTTTGAGTTAACCTTATAGAATACTCTATATCTTTTTTTTGGTTGGTTGTGGGGCTTGAATTCCAGGCCTGGGCGCTGTCCTTGAGCTCCTCAGCTCAGGGCTAGTACTCTACCCCTTGAGCTACAACACCACTTTGGATTTTCTGGTGGTTTTGGAGATAAGAGTGTCATGGATTTTCCTGCCTGGGCTGGATTTGAATTTAGATGCTCAGATCTCAGTCTCCTGAGTAGCTACGATTACAGTCGTGAGCCACCAGCACCCAGGTCTATACTATTTCTTAGAATTTATAGAGTACATTATTAAAAACATCAGTGGGAATTTTGTGCTAGTTTTTATAAATGTGTTAGAAATAATTTTATTAATATGTTCCTTTCCTTATTTTCTTTGTTAGATATAGTTGTTATCACTGCTTGCATATTTACAGGAGATGCTTAATAACCTCTGATCTCCCTTTTTGTATTGATTAAATTTCTTCCTTGATCACACAAACTATTGTTGCCTATTCAGCACTCAAGAATACTGCTCTGTTTTTTCTTAAAATGTAATGGTTGAAATGGACTATGTATTGATTTGCTATCAACGTTATTAAAATGTGAAATGGACTATATGTTTTTATATTGTATTGACTTTTTAAAAATGTATTGTGGATACCTTGTATTTAATCAAAATCTTGGTTACAATCTGGATATTTAATGAAAAAAAATCTTAGCGCATATTTTTCTTCTTGGGTTTATTTACCAAGTACTTTTAGTTGATAGGCCTGACAAAATACCTAAGCATTTTATTTTTGAATCTTATTTTTGAATCGGTGCATATTGTAACATGATGCATATTACCATTGTAGCTAAATGCATGAAAATTTTTTGTAAGGTGTAATATTTCCAGGTTTTCTATATTATTAACTTTAATCTACTTTTTTCTGTCTGCTAAGCTTTACACTGTATATTGTGATTTTATTAAAATGCTCAGGGATGTGGCATGTTCCTAACTACTCAGAAGGTAGAGATAAGATTTTTGGTTCAAGGCAAGCTTTGGCAAAAAAAAAAAAAAAACAACCAATAAAACAAAAAAACAACTTATACCTTATCTGAAAAACAAAAGGATTGGGGGCATGGCTCAAGTGGTAAGGGCCCCAAGTTTAATCTCATACTGAAAAAAAAGTTCTAGTTCAAAATTTCTTGTCAGATATTCTTGAAAATACTTTACAGTTGTAATCACCATTAGAAAGAATCAGTTGTGTTAAATTGAGTTTCATGTATTTGGTAGACTAAAAACTTAACTAGCTGATTAATTTTATTTCCCTGTGTAGTGTAATAGAAAAAAAAATCACTATTTTAGTGTTCTGAAACAGTATCTCCTTCTTGAGATCTTCCTTTATCTCAGTTTAACCTGTTTTGAACCTGTTTTGTAGCTCCTTAAAGGGAGGGATCAGATTCCAAATCCTTTTTTAGTAATTATGTTTCTTGTAACATTTGTATGGTGTTTTAAACAAGTAGAACAGCAATAAATGAAGGTAATTGCGTTTTAAAGAAAGTATGTCAAGACTTTGAGTTAATGTATATCTTATGTATTTACAGGCTAATATTTCTAGTGATCACTGGCCATCTCTAGTTCAAGAAGCTACAACTGAGGCCATGAAACTTTGCTTTTGTCCATTGGCTGTCCTTCTGCAAGCTTTATTACAGTTCAACCTCAAAATGGGGGCAAGGTATAAGAATCAATTTTTTTTCTATTTTTTAACTTCTTTAGTTAAAGCCTTTAGGAAAAATCCAGGAAAGAGTTATAATAAGTTTAACAAACTAGTTTAACAAGCTTTGGGATTATTCTGATGTCTCTGGAACATCTGATTCCAGTAATGTAGTGAGGGAGATAACATTGCATATTTGTTTAACAAAACATTTGGTACACAGATTTAAATATGAGAGGTTTGGCCTGATAATGCTTCAACTGAAGAAAGTCTTGGGAATTTTTTTCCTTTGCTGTTTGAGGATGAGTGAGCAATGTGAAGAGCATTCCCAAAACAGACAAAACAACAGGAGAAACCCAACTTCAGGGTTATATTAATACAAGTTCTTGTTAGTGTAATGCACCATAGAAGAAATAATACATATTAAAAAGATAAGCATTGAAGTATAATATGGCTTCCTATTTAGAAAAGCTGCTCATACTAAATTGTAGCAATATTTTATTGGAGATTGAAATAGAGTCAAAATGAATGTGAAGAAAATAAGAGCATATTAATATTCTTATTACCATCTAGTTCTACCAACAAAGCAATAATTTAGGAATAAATATAATAGGCATTACTGAACTAGAGCAAAAAAAATTCAAGATAGAGATGAAGGTAGAATTAAGACTATGGATAATCAGGAAGCCCAGCACAATTTATTAATATTTATTTATAGACATCTTTTGTGTGAGAAATTCACCAAGGAATGTTTTAGTTTATGATCATTCTAATGAAGTCTTTCTGCTGATGCACATTATGAGTGATAGAGCTCCCTTCTCCCATAATACTGTCAACACCTCCCATAATTTTTTTTGTCCCATAATTTGTAACAGTTTCCAAAACAGGCCAAATTAAGTGTGCAGTGTAAGAAATGGAGCATTTATTGTGTATTCTCTGTGCAGAAGCTTTTTTAAGGCAAGTTCTTTAGTTCTTTCCTCAGACCAGTTGTTACTTATAAGATCCTTCTATCTGGTCACTGTGAAGTTCCTATTATTTATGTTGTTTCCACTGTTACAGAAGTTTTGAGTCACAGGTGTTTGTAAATTAGAAATGAAAACATCATCACTGTAAATCAGCCTATTATACAAGCTTATATATTGTATATATGTCACAGTTGTATTATTGGCTGCCTGACTGGTTATTCAATTGAGTTTTCTGCCTGCTTTCAAAAGATTAGAGAAATATTCATGAAATATAGGAATTGTCTTTGTTCTGCTTGGAATAACACTTAATTTGCTTAGTGTCAGAAGTAATGAATGGCTAGCTAATAAAGTCGTGACTATTAAATAGATCATGTGTATAAAACACTTAGCGTAGTACCTAGTATATAATAAATATTTAATGAGCACTTACTATTATTCTTACAATAAAAATTATGAAGTAATCAGGTAACACATCTGCAAAATGTATGTGTATATAAAATAGAATATAGTATATAAAATACCTCATGTCAGTTTATATGCTTTGAACTCAATGTAAATGTCTTTTCTTCCAGAGAGACACGACGCCTTTTGGAGAGAGTGGTGTATCAGCCTGGATATCCCAAATCTATTGTTTCAACTGCACGTTGGTACCTATTGAGACACCTGTATGCCAAAAACGACTATGAGCTCATTGATGTAAGGCATTGAGTTTATTTAAAATATTTCATCTTAGACTAAGGGGTTTAGAGTTACTATGTTATTCAAAATTATTCCCTTTTAAGGCTGATTTTAAATAATGAGTCTCATAATTCTTTGTCCAACAAAATACTACAATTATGATTTGTTGTAACTATTAAAAGCAGAGAAATGATTATGTACAGGTATGTGATGTGAAGTCAAGGCTTTTCCTTCCTACTCAGCTTTCTTTCTCATGGTTGACATTCTACTACTAAGCTAAGCTTGCTGGTTAGTTGAAAACGGAATCTCTAACTTTTCTATCTGAGCTGCCTCCAGATCTTAGCCTCCTGGGTAATAGGATTACAGTCACGAGCTCCTAATGTCATCATTTTGTTATAAAATTCCCTTTTGGTATTAGAAGCTAGAGTTCTTTGATATAAATAACAGAACTTTAACAGTTCTGTTTAAAAATAGTATAGTCCAAGCAAGGTGGCTCTTGCCTATAATTTCAGCTACTCAGGAGGCAGAGCTTGAGATGGTCTCGGTTCAAGGCCAGCTGGGGAAAAAGTTACCAAGACCCCATCTCGGCCAATAAACTAGGCATGATCATTTGTGTCTGCAATACTATATGTAGGAAGCATAAGGGGATTAAGACTAGAGACTAAACATGGCAAAAACATAAGACCCCCTGCAAAAAATAAAGCAAAAAAGAAGAATGTGGATCAAATGCCAATATTGCAGAAAGAAAAAGCTGTTTTCTCGATACATTTATATGGCGTAGTTGTACTGATTTTCTTTGATCATAACTATTTCAGACCTAGAATCTAAACTAACAGTAAGTATTGAGGAAAGAGAGCATTGCTTTAAAACCTTGGAATCACGCACGGTCAGTTATGATGTTCTCCATAGTTGGATACTAACTATAGGTGGTAGTTTAGTGTTCTTGATTTTTTTTTTCTTGTAGTAAATGTAAAGGGTTTATAGCCATCCTCATATACTTCTTTATAAGCTTCCTTAAGTGAAAGTACAGTAAAATTTTAATAAGCTTGTCTAATTTGCAGGTTTGTTTTTTTTATGGGGGCAGAGGGGACATGGGGTGCCAGTCCTGGGGCTTGAACTAAGGGCCTAGGCACTGCCCCTGAGCTTTTTTTTTGTTCAAGGCTAGTACTCTTATTACTGAGCCATAGCTCCACTTCCAGTTTTCTGGTGGTTAATTGGAGATTAGAGTCTTACAGATTTTTCTGCCCAGGCTGGCTTTGAACTGTGGCCGTCAGATCACAGCCTCCTACATAGCTAGGATTGTTGGTGTGAACAAACAACATTCAGCTTAATTTGCAACATTTTATTGTAAACCAGAAAGAACATGGCAAATTTACAAGTCAGATATGCTGAGGTTTTAAGAAGCTGAGAGGTGTTGAGCTAAAGTGCTATAGGTAGTTCACATGCATCTTGAGAGCAGGGTGCCTAAGGATGTCCTGCTTCAGAGTTATCTTTTCAAGGATATTTGTAGAGTGAACAGAGCCATAATGCAATTCCTCCTAGGAGACAGATAATGCATTACTTAGCTACATTAAACTGCCCACTATAAAAGAATGCCCAGGCTCAGGGTTTCCATCTGCACAGATGAGAACTTGTGTGTCCATCTGGAAATCCTGGGTCTTTTGAAAACATTATGAAATTGTGACAAGGTTTTTCTTGTTACCTAGCAAGTAAAACAAAATCTCAGACTTTTCACAGTACGTGACAGTGAACAACCAAAAAATATTTTAGCAAGTGTTAGTAATTAAATGATCAGTTAGGATTGAATCTCCTAATTTGTGTAAATTTGTAAAAAAAAAAAAAAGTAATGGTAAGATTCTTGATAACAGCCATCTTAAGCTGTGGCTTTAATTGAAGCAATGCCATGTGGATAGTTCTATACATAAAGTAGTCATTTTAAGAAGGAAGAGGCTTTAGAAACCTTTAACTTTTTCTTTTTGATATTTGTATTATAAGTAGTTGTACAAAGGAGTTGCCATCCAATAAAGCAGTTTATAAATGCAGAGCATCTTGAAAAATAGTTAATTTTCTGTAGGACTGATAATCAAATGTAAGCATCTGTACTAATATTGTTTATATTAGCTTTGAACAATTTATTTCCGCAAACGCATCTGAAAGATTGCTCATAGTTTACCTTTTTTCTGTATTTGATATTGCCTTTTTCAAAGCTGATACCTTTGAAATCTAAATTTAGATATTTTTAATAAAACAATAATTTTCCTGTATGTGATTTCCCACAGGTGTTGGTAAAGAATGCTGAAACTCATAAGGACAGAAGGGCATTGGAACTGAATCAGAAATTGTCCTCCCAATAACAGGAAGCAAAGAAGCAACTGTGAGAATGAAAAAGTGAATCAAGACTTTTCCCCAAAAGAAGCATATTACTCATATTTTAAAACTGATTATAATTATCTATTAGTTTTCTTTTTTGTAGTCGAAAGAAGTTAATGTTCTTAAGTTAGAGATGTAATTTTCCACTAACTTTATCTGATTTTAAACTGAAAATGTCTTTGTTTTAGGAAGTCCATGTGGAAAAGAAAACCATGATTCTCTTTATCTTCTGGACAGATATCTGTAAACCATTATTTTCATATTGCCTGGTGCATAATAGGATATTATTTTTTGGGTTAACCCTTACAATAAAGGCTTGATAAAACTTTTCTAAATAACAAGAAAAAGCATAATTTTCATTTGTTAAAAATAAATTCAAAGATTTAGTTCCTGTGAATTTGGGAGTTCTGTAGATCAACTCATCATGAAATTCAAGTAACCTGTAACCTAACCTGTTTTGTTGCTGTTTCATATCATAGTCTGTTAAAGAAGCACCATAAAATGTTTGTGAGTCTTTGATTGCTAGTGGATATGTTTGTATAGTCAGAACACTCAGGTATGGCTGCATTTGAAAGCATTAATGGACAATTTTAGAAAATAATGCTGATATTTAATTATGCATATAATTCCTCCAATTATGATGAACTTTCTTAAATAAAAAGTGTCTAATTTTCTTTATAGTGTCAATATGAGATGTAATTTCCAAGTTTCAAAGTTTAAAACTTAAAAGCAATTACCTATTTTCTTTAAAGCCTTTTACATAAGGAAACTGGGTTAAAAGTTGCTCACTTGCGCTGGGAATATGGCTTAGTGGTAGAGAGCTTGCCTAGTATGCACGAAGCCCTGGGTTCGATTCCTCAGTACCACATACACAGAAAAAGCCAGAAGTGGCCTTGTGGTTCAAGTAGCAGAGTGCTAGCCTTGACAAAAGGGATAGCACCCAAGCTCTGAGTTCAAACTCCAGGACTGGCAAAAATAAAAAAATTCCTTACTTCGGACTTGTGATTTTAAAAATATCTGTAACATAAACATTTATTATTTAATATACAAAGATACATTGTAATTAATTTGTATATTTGATTTTCCAAACCAGTAGCTCTATAGCATTACTTTCTGAGATAATATGAATTGATAATACTCTCTCTTTAAGTGGCACTTCAGAGATGAAACTATCAAAGTGAACTGCAATCTGGTGTTTCCCAAATTACTCTACACATTACACTCATTCACAGCCATTGCAGTCAGGATCTTCAAAGATGGGATGTCCTATGTAGGACTCTACTTAAGAAATTCTAATGTTTCTTCTGATTTGTGAACCACTGGATTTACCGTAATACGGTGATTCTTTTCTTTCTTTAAAAAAATACAGGTATGTCCTCTTTTGCCCATTTCTTCCTTGTCCTCATAACTGTTAGAAAAATATATTTTTTTTTATTGTAAAGATACTGTACAGAGGGGTTACAGTTACAAGAGTAAGTCCATTTCTATAGGAAATGGACTCAGTTCTTTTTCCCCTCCTTTCTTTTTCCCCTATCATCCTTTTCCTCCCTACCTCCAACTTTCCCTCCCCTCCCAAAGTTGTAAAGTTCATTTCAACATAGTGTCTTGTACATCTCATTATTACAATGGGTCATCCTATATCCTTATTTCAACATTTTGTTATTTCCCTTCCCCTCCCCAAATTAGAAAAATGTATATACAAGATGCAGGACACCAGAATCAAATAACATTGACATCAGGGGTTGTACCATGGGGGAAGAACTTACAAAGAAAAAAAAAATCACACATAGTACATTATAAGTACATTAAAAAGAACAGCAAAGATAAAACCTCTGTGTCCCTATCTTGGGGTTCATTTTGTTTAGCATCAGGTTGTATGGTCATGTACATGGCCTTTTGACCTCTTCTGCTTGTCCTAGACATATACTAGTTATGGCAGATAAGGGAAACCATGGGACCTATGTTTTTTTGTGTCTGGCTTGCTTCACTTAATGTAATTTTTTCCAAGTCTTTCCATTTCCTAACAAATGGGGAGGTTAGACTAATTATTTTTGTAGCCTGGCCTCTACCAGTCACAGATGGACAACACAAGGCTACCTGTGCAGCACAGCACACACAAATAGAGTGTATTGTTTACAAAGCAAAGTTGAGGGCTGGGAAGGTGGCTCAGTGGTAGAGTGCTTGCCTTGCATGCCTGAGGCCCTGGGTTCGATTCCTCAGCAACACATAAGAAAAAGAAAAAAGCCAGATGTGGCGCTGTGGCTCAAGTGGTAGAGCGCTAGCCTTGAGCTGAAGAGCTGAGGGCCAGTGCCCAGGCCCAGAGTTCAGGCCCAAAGACTGGACCCAAAAAAATAAAAAATAAAGAGCAAAGTTGACCTTTGCTTCTGTCAGGTGTCTTTACTCTCATTTTAGTTGCTAATGGATAGAAAACTTACCAGGTACCTCTATGTTGCTTATTGTTGGTGTAGCACTCAGCTTTAGGTTATAAATGGACTTTAAATTTTTAGATTTTTGTTTCATTTTGTTTACACACTTTAAAAAAGATACATTTATGTATCACATACAGGTAATAATAATTTTCCATATAAATATATTTATTCAAAAATTTCTTATGGATGAAATAAGTCAAAAATTTCCTCATTCAGACTATTTTTTTAAATTAGAAATTGTAGTCACTTAAGTTCGCTTACAGTAAAAAGCACATGTAATGTCTAGCTGTCAATGTGCGCTATAAAAATGTCTTTGGCTGACTAGGACATTTTGAATAGCAGTAGTCTAAATTCTAATTATGTAAAATCTATACAATGTTGATGCTAAATTATCTTTAGATCTCAAAATGTTTTGAAATTGGAAAGTTTTGTCTCAAAGAATAGCTATTATTAGTCATTTCAAACTTTTTCTTACTAATTCTGAAATTAGATTGAAAAATAACTGTGTTAATGAATTAACACAGTTAATTCCCTGCATCCTTCCCTGGCAGCGGGGGGGGGGGGAGGAGTTAAAATTAGAATATCCACTAGGCAAGGATTGAATCCATTTTATATCTCTGGACTATAAAATAATTTGCATAGCACAATATAACTTTGCTTCCTTTAAAAAGCTGTTTGGGGCTTCATTTTTAAGCATGTATTTTCCTGTATGTAACACTTACCAGATTATAATTATATTAATTTTCTGGAGATAAGGTAGGTACTAAAAATGCTTGAGGTTTCTGCTTGCAGGTGAGCAGAATAATGGCCGTTAGCTATATTAATGCCCTAGTTCTTTGAACTTGCAAAGACAAAAGAGACTGCAGATGTGCTTGAATGCATAGGCTTGAGATGAGAAAGTACCCTAATTTATCCAGGTAGAACCAAGTTAATCAAAGTCATTAAAAGGGAAGAACGGGAGAGAGTATAAGAGAAAACATAGAAGAGAAGAGAGAGATCTCACTTTTGCTGGTACAAGAGAAAACATAGGAGAAGAGAGAGAGATCTCACTTTTGCTGGTTTTCAAGATAGAGAAAGGGGGCCATCAACCGTAATGAGGGATAGCTTCTAGAAATAGAAACATAACAATAAAAAAAAGGCACACAATCTCCTTTGGAGCCACAAGGAAGGAATAAAGCCCAGTTGACCTTGTGTATATAGCCTGGTGAGATGTGTTGAATTTCTTCCTACAAAACTGATCTACAGAACTGAAAGATAATTTTTATCATACTAAACTACTAAACTTTTGATAATTTGTTATGGCAGCAGTGGACAATAAGTATATTGCTCAGATATATATTGAAAAAGAATACAAATTTCTTTGAGTTTAAGTTTTATAAGAGCACTGAAATTGGGGATCTTTTTTATTGCCAATAGAGAAGTGTAATAAAGAGGAAAAATTACTGAAAATTTTGGTCACTGGAAATATAAATGTTAAAGTTAAAGAAAGTGGGTGTTGATTTCTTTAATAGTTAATATCTTCTTACATACAACATGCTACTTAAAGCACAGGATCTAATCTTTTAAAACTGCATAAATTATACTCATAAAACCTAAACACATTTCAACCTATTTTAGTGCTGAATGAATATGTGACTGAGTATGTACTACCTCCTTAACTTTTCGTTTTTATGTGAATTTGTAAAATCAGAGCCCTAAGCTAGATTTCTAAGTGGCCATATTCTATTGTTCTAATAAAGTAACCAACATTTTCTGTGTCAGAGGTGAACTGAAATCTAGTCCTGAAATAAACTGCTTGCTACACCTGTGAAGCATCAACTGTGGTCTCCATGGAGTAGAAGTCCCTCCTGTGCTTACAAACATTTGTGTGCAACTCAAAAGGATCATATGGTAAAAAGATATAGGGCTGTTACTCTGGAAGGAAAGTAGTCCTAGGTCACAGAATACTTTAATGAGAGCCAGCATCTATAAATGATTAAATCCAATACATCTTCCTGATTCATGTCAAGTACATTTCATATTAAAGCCACCTACATTAAATAAAACATTCACAATGTTTTATAATCCAGTTTCACCATGACTTTATGAGTTTCTACAGCCCTGAATTTTTTTATGCCATTTCCTCCCCCTTTGATCTTCAAAATACAAAGTATAGTCATTACTTATTTTATAGAGAAAAATGCTGCATAATTTAGTATTAGACAATCAGGAGCTTTTCTGGAAAACCACCATACATTAGTTTAAAAGACCCAATCTTAATTGATGTATTCAATTTAATAAAAGCTCTGTTTTCTGTTTTGTTTTAAAGAAAAGCACAAATAGACCGTATACATATGTGATTTGCAGAAGTTTGGAGATGAGTCTGGGAGGCACTCAGGTGATATGGAAAAAAAGACAACAGGTTTTATCTTCTATATGTGTATTCCTGGAAGTACTAATTTATCTTACGTTCGGAACACAGATGTCTCTAGTACAAGATACAAGCCAGATGGTACAGATAGTTGTGTATGTGTGTGTGTAAAGAAGTGAGAGATTAGGCTGAAAGAAAAAAAAATGTTACTAAGAAGGCAAATTTATATTGTTATAAACTGTAAGCAACTCCTGTAGGGTGGAAGTATACTGCTGAATTGTCTGGGATTATTCCTACAGTGTCTCTGAACAAAGGCTATTCATAAGGTTGGATGATTTTTCCAGTAGATTCAGACTAAACATCAACTCATTAGACCCAGATTTACAACAAGAAATGGTGCCTAATTGTGAATATTAAGAAATATGTGGCAGTAATAGATAAGTTTCTGTACTAGTTATTTTTATTGCAAAGCAACTTGATGCTGTACCAGTCAAACATTTGTTTCATTGGAGGAGCATTTTATGCTTAAGGGTGTTTGGGTAGCAGTCATTACCACAGCTTCAGGCAGGGATGGAGTGAAAGTGTCCTGTGCTCCAATTCCTCCTATTGTTTTCACATCATTTTTATAGCCCCATTTTACAGGGGGGAAGGCTCAGAGAGATTAACTTCTTCAATTATTTATGTTCTTAAGCAAGTAGAATCTGCTTCAAAGATAATTCTCCCTGTCATTAAGACTAATTACTGTTATTCAAAGAAATACAAAAAGGCTGAGGTATCTGTAAGGAGGAACTTTGGAAACAGTGTTTCCAAAGAGATAACTGCAAATTTGAACTTGTGTAATGGGAAGGAATATGTTAGATTTTTAAACTTTTTAAAAGCCAATGCCAAAATAAGCTTATTGCTTGATTAATCCTTGGTACCATTATAGCCTTTGGCTTTCTCTGTTTTTGTTTTGTTTTGTTTCATTTTGTTTTATTTGTTTGCTTTTGGCTTTTTGGCTATCAGCTTTCTCTTGGCTCTACCACACTTTGAGTGCCTAGATATTTTCTTGGTTGTGATGGATCTTACTGCAAATCTCTGCAGAGAAGATAGATTTTAACAAGCTCATAGGTGGGCCTGTGTTTTATTTTTTCATTTACTCTTCTACTTGTCCACCCATCTCACATTTCTTGGAGATTTCATGTGATGTCAATGTGTTTAGGTGTTAATGGTGGAATGTGGCATGGAAACTAGAGAGAATCCTTGCTTTGGGTTTCAGGGGTGTGGTTTGTTGAGTGCCCTGTAGGCCCCTTTTACTTGAAGTTCATTCCTAAAGTTGTCTTGTGAACACAGTGCATTAACTTTTTTGAGAACAATTTGCTAGCTGAATACTAATGGCTTTCACTTGGCATAAGGAATACCAGGTTTGCTTTGATCTCACAAGCTCTTATGGAAGTAATATCATTTATTGCACATTGGCATCAGCATTGTATACACAGAACAAATATACATAATTTTATGGTTGTAAGCCTCCCTCTCCTCCAGACTATAGAAAGAAATGCTTTGAAAAATCGAAATAAGTAGTCATTAATACTTTGATCAAAGAGAAATCTGTATTTTTCAGGTTTTTTTTGCTTTTGTTTGCTTCTAGAATTATTGCAGGCCAAGTTTTTTCTTTGTGTGTTTTATTTAATCAGACATAGTAAAAGGATCTTTTAACCTCAAATATTTTTATGTAATGAATCTAAATCCGAGTTAGGTGAAAGAGTACCATGGAACTTGGTTTTCTTTCCCCTTGAAAAGCTCTGTTTCTTTTATTAATCAGAAACATATCAAGGATAGTATCAGATATTAGACACTAATATAATATTAGATGAACTTCATGTGTATATTATATAATGTTTAGGAGATATACATATATATACATATGTAGATAGATATAATGCTTAGGAACAAGTTCAATTCCAGCTCTTTTTAGCAGTGTGGCTTTACATGTTACCTAACCTCTCTAATCTACCTAACAAGCAAGTATCTATCTGCTGAATAGGCTAAATGAATTAATCCATTTAAATTGCTAAGAGTATTTCTAGTTGTTGAAATATATTAATGTTTTGTCTGATTCTTTTAATAGCCACACAGTAGATATAGCATTGTTATCTTCATTTTAAGATAAGGAAGCTGAAGCTATAGTTAAGGGCATATATAAAGTCACCCAGATAGCTGGGGTACTGGCGTTAACCACAGGTTTATTGGTCCTCCAGATTTTTCAGTACAGAAATTGGATTCTGTTTTCTCACCTGTGTCTGCAGAAGTAGTCATAGCTTATGACATAGCTGATTACATCAGTCTTTACTGATTCACAACATTCGTCATATGTTAATGCCTTCTGAAAATGAAGTAATAGAACTTCACTAAGAAATGAGGGATTATGGAAATATAGTCTGCAGGGTCAGAAAACATCAGGACAATATTTGGGGAATCTGAGACAGCATTAAACTTTTCCAAAGATATATGTGGTTCTGACCTGGAAAGGGAAATGCCTAGCTGAATGAGTCCTAATATTCTCTTGGCAGCCATCCTGGCTCTCCTTGGGAGGGCTCATCACACTCTTTGTATCTGAGAAGACAGAAGACAAAATATTTGCTTTGTGGCAAGGGATCAAAAAAGCATTTATAGCTGTTCTCTACTGAGGAAGTCAAAGTTTACATTGTCAAACATGCTATCCCTTAGTTGGCAGAAATCTAATTAGTGATAGATCTTAGGAATAATGTCAGATTGACCACTGCCATATCTACCAGCAGAAACTCCCAGGATCTTTTAAATGGCTACACTCCTTTCCTGCTTTCCCATAGTCCCCTAGGGCTCTTCTGCCTGTGTGTTCCCTTACTGTGTGGTATCCTTAGAGTCCTTTGCCCTCTCTACAGTCCTCTCCCAGCCCACTCAGACTACATCTTCTATCCTATGCTCCAGGCCCATTTCTTGCTAATCACTGGATTCTTCTGTGTGTTGCATAGATGTCAGTTTAAAACTGAGTGTGTGGCCCCTGTTGTGCTATATCATCTTACATCTTTTCACCCAAATTTGCTCTCCCTCTGTTTTGTTCTCCCTGTTACCAGACTGACTGGGTCTCACTTCATGGCCCAGAGTGACCTAAATTTCATTATCTTCCTACATTGGCCTTTGGAATGCTAATATTATAGGAGTGACCCACTACATCCGAACTACACCATTTTTAATTTGTTTTCCACACTACAGCAAAAATTTTTTTTTCTAAAATACAAATCTAATAATGACACTGTCTATTTTTAAATGCTTTAAAGCCTGCTATGGGTCTTTGAGATAATATCCAAGCTGTCAACCAGAATTACAAAGCCTTTATGATTAAACCACCCTACCCCTACCTTCTCTATCCTCCAACTGCTCAGCCCCTCCATCTCCTTCCTCATATTTGAACTCTGATCATACTCAGTTTCTTGCATTTCCTCTCCCATTCTCTTGGCCTCTAGGATTTTGCTCAAGCTACTCCATCTGCCAGAGGTCCTCAATTGTACTATGCAAGCCTCTCCTTTGGCTAATTCTTACATATACAGCGGAGGTTTCAATTTAGAAGTCTCTTCAGGAAAATTCCCTAATTCCCCATGGATATGCTAAGTGCCTCTTTCTAGTGTTCACACACCCTTTACTTGCCCACATATTTGCAAATTTAATTATTGGTTGTTTAATCATTGGTAGGTTCTCTCAGGGAAATACTAATCAGATTTACATCACCATGACAAAATGCCTCACAAGTGAACACACTGGATGGTTCCCTATGTTTTCTAAGAGCAAATTTTAATACATGGAAGATAATAGCAGAAAATGTTGGGAGGCAGTAGGACCTTTGAACTACCCAGGACTGCTAAAATGGTGTTTGTCCATAAAGTGAGAAGTACCTGAGATATTCTAACAGGATGCATGTGGGTTGCAGCTTCTAAAACTCAAACATCATCCTATGTTTGTGGGTAACATCATCTGAAATAGAGTGGCATATACTTGAGCTTCTCAGAGAACAGGGTTTTTTTTTTTGTTTTGTTTTGCCAGTTGTGGGCCTCAACTCTGGGCCTGGAGCTGTCCCTCAGCTCTTCAGCTCAAGGGTAGCGCTCTACCACTTGAGCCACAGTGCCACTTCTGGCTTTTTCTGCTTATGTGGTGCTGAGGAATAGAACCCTGGGCCTCATGCATGCAAGGCAAGCACTCTACCACTGAGCCACCTTCCCAGCCCCAAGAACAGGAAATGCCTCATGCATGCAAGGCAAGCACTCTACCACTGAGCCACCTTCCCAGCCCCGAGAACAGGAAATTTTATGTTCATTGTCATTTTTATATCCATAGAAAAATAAATTCAAGACAATAAAGACCCAGAGCCTTTTGTGTAGAGATGACTCTACTTAGAATAAACAAATCAAACGCTCTTGAGCTTCAGAACTCCTCATTTGCGTGAACCTTAGTCAAGGTCACTATAAAATTTACAGGAGTAAGACATTTTAATCAAAGCTGATTAAGATAATAAATTTTAGGATGATGACCTCTTTCTACTCTTACTTCCATGTCTTTGCCTCTGGCTAAAAAGGAGATTTGGAAATATATTTGGGTTAGAGTAATATACTCACATTATTCACACTGTGTTTTGTCTGGAGTTACTGCTGTTGTCCTGATGAAGATCAGTTCCTAAAATATTCCTAGAGTACTGTGCTATCTCCTCTGGTATAATGACATGAGATAAACAGTAAACACAAAATTAATAAACTTTAGATCCTGAAAAACATGGGTTCTGGGCATAGTTCTCACGGTGTAGAGTATGCCAACCTGTGAACACTCACCCACACATGGCATCTTCAGAGAAAGGTAGCAGAGGAAATTTGATACTTTGATCTCCTCCAATATATGCTAATTCCCTGATCAAGAACTAATGAAAGAAATTGATTTAAAGAAATATTTTGGCCTGACTCTACATAGTTATTAGGATTACAGATATAATTCTACAAGTAAATACTTGTCATGATATTTGTTTTCTGTATCTTCTTTGATTTTGTAGCCTTGTCTACAGTGGATGTCATAGTGGGTGTGAGTAAGATAATCTTGCCCTTGTTTTTTATGAATTCCCAATTTAATCCTTTATATTGATTTGGTTCTTTACATAGTTCCTCTTTCAGTCTAGACTATTTATTACTGTTCATCAAAATAAATTGTTATAGAAAACAACAGTACGCTGTAAAAATGTGAAAATATTTGTAAGTACTTAATGTAAAAAACAGAAGTTCTTCATAGTTCAATCATGTTTAAGTCTGTTTTAACTTCTTTTGGTTTTATTCCATACAATACATATTTGTGTTAGAATTATTTTAAAATGTTTTTGACAAATGTGAGATCATGCTGCATTTTTTACCTGACATTCTATCTTGGATATCTTTATGAATGCAATTTTTTTTAGTCTGGTAAAAGCATTACTATAGTCAATACATTCATTATATGTAAGGTTTTTAATTAGTAATTTTTACTATGATAAAGGATGCTATAATAAGCATCCTTTCTTAATTATCTTCAGGAAAATTATTTTCTCTAATATAAATTTCTATTTCAATCTAACAATCTGAGAATGGTAGGTAAGAATTTTTTATTTCTTTTAATAGTGAGGTTGGTCATTTGTTTTTAATTGCCAAGGTAATATATGGAGGGGTTACAGTTACCATACGTAAGGTACTGAGTGCCTCCTTGTCAAACTTGTTACCCCCTCCCTTGATTTTCTCCCACTTTCCCTCTCCTCCAACCCTTGCAAGTTGTAAAGTTTGTTTCCAACATGTTGTCTTGTGAGTATGGCTGTTGCATTGGTTCACCCTTTGTCCTTTGTCTCACCCTTTTGTTGTTCCCTTTCCCTTCCCCAATTCAGATAAACAAATATAATACACAGGGCACCAAAATCAAATACAGTGACAAGTGATAAACCATAGGGAAAAAAGAAATAACTTCACATAGTACATTAAAAACAGCAATATCATAACTTGTTTCCATAACTTAGAGTTCATTTCACTTAGCACCATCTTATGTGATCATATTAATTAACTATTGAGCTATTGTGATCCTTTTCTAGGACTATCCTAGACTAATCATTACAAATGAGGGAAAACATGGAGCCTATGTTTCTTTGGGTCTGGCTTACTTCACTTAATATGATTTCCCCCCAAGTCTTTCCATTTCCTTACAAATGGGGCAATGTCATTCTTTCTGATGGAAGCATACAATTCCATTCTTGATCCATTCATCTACTGAGAGGCATCTGGGTTGGTTCTATATCTTAGCTATGGCAAATAATGCTGCAATAAACATAGTTGTGTTGGTAGTTTTAGTTTATGGTCATTTGGGTAAATGCCTATAAGTGAGATTGCTGGATCATAGGGGAGCTCTATGTTTAGTCTTTTAAAGAAACTCCACACTGCTTTCTAGAGTGGTTGAACAAGTTTATACTCCCACCAACAGTGCAGTAGTAGCATATTCTTTTGGCCACATCATTGCCAGTTTCTATTGTTATATTTCTTGATAATGGCAATTCTAACTAGGGTGAGGTGGAATCTCAAATTATTGTCTTTTCTGTGTTTTCTTGTTCTTGTCCTGTGTTCATTTTGAAAATAAAACATTGAATTCAGTATGTTTGTTTTTATTGATTGAAAGAATTTAAGATGACTTAAGGTAATAGCTTTTTATCTTAGCATTACAAATATTGAATTTTAACCTTAACTCTTGCATCAAAAGCTCTTCATTTGTAGAACCAATGATGCCACATATAGCTTACTAATAACAATAAATGTAGATCTTTCACACAGTTAAAAATGGGAGGTTATCCGGTGGACCCTAGCTACTCAGAAGGCTGAAATCTGATGATCACAGTTGAAAGCCAGACTGAGCAGGAAAGTCTGTGAAACTCATTTTCAGTTAGCCACCCAAAAAGCCAGAAGTGGAGCTATGGATCAAGTAATAAAAGCTCTAGCTTTGAGCACAAAAACCTCAGGGAAAGCTTCAGGCTCTTTCCCTCCAAGGGACAGCTACCAGATACATGCGCACGAGCCAACTCATGCGTGTGTGTGCACACACATAATTATAGAAGTTGACATTGGATACCGATAACACTTAGAAGATAAATCTGTTCTTTATTCAGAGAGAAGTTGTTAATTTCCTGTAAGCCAAAGAAGGGAGCTAAATTTGAAGCAAGGGTCACTATAACTAGAATTATTACTTAATCCAGCACATGCTACAAATGATTTGTTTCTATATCTCATTATTTTACTTCTCATATTAATAATTCTATATCTAAATTTATATGCAGAAAAGTTGCACGTATTTTAACTTATAGGAAATTAATGTTATTAAAATGTTTCTGAATTTAGTACTTAGATAAAATTTAAGGAGTACTTTTTGACAGAAGCTATTGAACTCTCTTTGCTTGGGTGATTCTGACACATACTGAATACAATTGAAATATACTTTAAATATGCATAAGTTGTTTACATTGAGATACCAATAACAGGTTATAGAAGGAAGATTCCTGAGTCAGATGTTACAAAGAGTTCATTACTCCATTTATTTTGAACTAGAAGTTACTAGTTAAAAATGGAGACATTTCTCTTGGAAAACAAAATTTTTGGTAATAATATACTAAACTCATGTTGGTAATAAGTGCTAACCATATGGTAGTTATTATTTCAACATGGTCAGTAGTCTGTACATCGCCACAATTCCTACCTTGTTTAAATCTGGCCTTATGTGTTCATCTGTGTACCTACTTTAAGTTGCCCTTTAATTTTGGTAAAAATATAAAAAGGAATGTATATGATGGATTCTTTTACTTTTTCCACTAATAAGTTGAAGACATCATAAAACTTCCGGCTTTATTGTTTTTCTGTGGTACATTCATCTCCTTAAAAGGTGATAAGAAATAAAGAGACTTTAGAAGCATTGAACATCCGAAGGTTGTAACTTCCTTTTTCACAGCGTTTCCCAACAAACCTCTCCACTAGCTGGGGAGAAATAAGATGATTGGAAAGTTTTACACTTCATGGAGTTCCACTATCTTGCGCCGTAATTTCTTTAGATCTTTCTGTACTTTATATTTTTCTAAGTCCATTTTTGTTTTCTGTATTTTTTGGAGGGAGTTGATTGAGTCATGAACTGATTTAAATCCTAAGAGAGGAAAAGAAAACAGATTTACTTAATATACTAGAACTTTTCTTTTCAAATTTGCTAATTAGCAGTCCTATCACAATCAGTCATCATTTAATTCAAAGCACATTAAATTCAAAAAATTGTACAAACTCCATTTCTTGTATGTCATTAAGATACATGAGTCATGTGTTTTAACTTATATTTGGCTTCTGTGAAATTTCTTTTCACTCCCTACTCCCCAGTAGATTGAATAATACAGCAATTTAAAATATGTAATATTAACTTTAAACAAAGTTCTTTTCTGTATGCTTTGACAAATACTTATGTGATTTTTTTAAAAAAGAAGTTCCTGTTACTTGTCGAAGGTAGTCTACAGATGAGGATTTCCCTTTTCTTTTTTTAAAAAATTATCTTTTTAAATTATTTTTTTATTGTGAATATACTGTACAGAGGGGTTACAATTACTCGGGCAAGATAATGAGTACATTTCTTATCAAGCATTGTAGACTCCTCCTTTGTTTCCCCTTCCCATTCCTTCTCATCCTCCCCCCTCAACCCCCTACCGGATCCTCCTCCCTCCCCACCACCAAAGTTGTAAAGTTCATTTTTGACATAACGACTTGTACATCTCATTGTTGCAATGGGTTCACCTGTATCCCTATTTAAACAAGTTGTTTTTTCCCTTCCCTTCTACAAATTATACCGACATCAAATACAGTGAAAGCAGGGGAGGGACATATAAAGCAATAAAGAAATAATCTTATAAATGTGTTAGAAACAATCACATGAAAGAAAAAAACATTTGAATACATATCTTAGGGTTCATTTCCCTAATATCAACTTATCTGACCTTTTCTGCTTGTCTCAGACATATACTAGTTATTACAAATAAGGGAAACCAGACTACACTAAAGCTACCAGCATGACTATGTTTATTGCAGCATTATTACCATAGCTAAGATATGGAACCAACCCAGATGCCCCTCAGTAGATGAATGGGTTAAAAATTATCTTTTAGCAGTTGCCATTTAACATAGAAGTTTATGAATAAAAAATAAAATGATCAATGCCACCCTTTCTCTGAAAGTAGCCTGTACTAATGAATGGCTACTCCCTGCCCCTCTTATCACTTGTTTGACTAGGCACTTTGTGACTATGCTCCCAAAAGATTTCAAGCTCTTAAGTATAGCTTAGTTCTTATCCACAAAGATATTTTACGCATTTGCTTCCCCATCTATTTATGTTAAAGACTTAAAAATCCACATTTTAAATTTAGAGTCCTTTGCTAGAACTCCCACTTAGTGAAATGCAGAAACAAAGTGTCGGTTTCCCTTTAGCTCATCCTGAGGTTAGACTAGGGAATGAGGAAAATTAAGCCTCTGAAAGTTAAGCAGAAAGCAGGGCCATTGATTTGGTTTGGTACACTATTCCTGGACACATAACTCATTCTTGACTTGGTGGTGTTCTGGGCAACAATCTAGATACATGCCGGAAACATTTCTAGAGTGAGGCCGTGATGTTTTCCCCAAGGCACCACCTAGTGTACATCTTTACGGGACCAACACTTTTTGGAATTAATCATGAATTTTTCTGATACCCAGAGAACAGAAAATAGATAGAGGTACTGCCCTCTCTTGTGATTTCTGGTAATTCTTTGGAATTGTGACTGGAGGCAGATGGCCGCTCTGTAGCACCTTATCCCATGTCTTTCTCTCTGACAAATGAGCATTCTCTCTGACAGATGAGCATTTCAGATTAATCCTCTGTGATGCTAGCTCAGTTTGACACTGTTGCCCTTAGGCTCTTAGGCAGAAAAGCAGTAATACCCTGTACTCTGCTAATTCATTTCTCTTCCTCACTTCTAAAGGTCAAGTTTCCATCTGACATCTGTCTAGGATCATTATCAACCATTCAATTTTGAGAGGGGCATTTGATTTAGGCTCCTAATTTTATAGTATATCTGAAGTTAGGACCCAGTGATATTTAAGGAATTCTCCATCAAACAATTCTGGGATTCAATAATCTTAGATAGTGAAACCAAAACTCACAGCAGTGCCAGGCTTGTGACATTAACAAGTGTGAATGAAGAAAGTTGACTAATTTCTTTACCTTCCAATGATATGCTGACCGGTATGATGTTAGGGTAGTGAGCTTAAATGTATAACATCACTAGCATAGGATTGATACTTAAACCAGAAAATTCTGAGGAATTGAACAGGAAAAGACAGCTGTTACATTTGAATATGCTCACCTGACTGATACTCATTTTGAATTTTCTCTAATTCATTCCAGATCTGCTTTTCCATTTGTTCCATCTTTTTGGACAGTCTGTTTTCTAAATGCTTTGTTTTGTTTAGGTCTGTTTTCTGTTTCTGTGAGTTAATCAAATTCTCTAATTTGCTTGAAAGTTGTATTATCTTTTCATCCACTTTGTTTTCGGTCTTTTCCTAGAAAAGAAATCATAAAATATATCTCTCCAGAAGAGAGAGTTTTACTTTAGCTTGAAAGAAAAGGTGCTGGTTTTTAAAATCATATTTATATTTCCATATAGAGTATGAAAATTCCAAACAAGATCCCTTGTACCTAAAAAGGTGTTCACAAAGGTATTAAGCTAATCTGTTTATTTAACCTTTTTCAGTGGTCATTTCTACAACTCTATATTTTAGGGAAGAATAGAGAAGAGAGGGGTGTGATCTTACTGAAATTCTTGAGGATTTGGGGTTGTAGCCTAGTTTTTAGAAGAGTATAGTAAAAGAAGATGTTTTAGGTGATGCTTGGAACATGAGTACCTATGTACTAGATATTGTTAGTCCCTGGAATTTCGCATCTTCATGTGTACTCATTTCATCTAGAATATTGCCTTCTCTTCATTACGATTACCTCATATCCACTCTCAGAAATTCTGATTTATTTATGATGGAAGTCAGGCATTCATACAGCTTAATAGCTTTCCAGGGCACTGGGGGCTGCAGAATCATCCTTTGGCCAATTAGCTTCTTCTCTCCTCACTTCCCCATAGAGAATTTAGGAAGACGAACTGAGCATAACTTCTCTTTGGCCCCAATAATGGTGCGTTCAATCTCCCTCTCCTTTGAAGGAGGCTTTTGCAGAGTGATTACAAGATTACCTAGTGCTGCTTACAATGGTGGAGGAATTCAGGGGTGAACTATTAGCAGGTCCACATGACAGCTGCCTATCTGAGTGCACAAATTTTGAGAATCTTATCAGTGATAAAGTTACGAGGTTTATCTCTTGACTTTACCTCACTCAGTTATTTGAAAACTCAGGTGGATGTGGAAGACATTATTTACTAAGCTGTCTAAAGCTCCTTTAATGAAGGTCCCACCTATAATATGGTGAGTAGCCACTGATCACCACAATGGCCCTGTGCTCCCTTCTCCACTAAGCCCAGTATAAAGAAGTCTGAAAGAGTTATCCAAATAGACAATTTGGAAGCCATAACTTGGCAGCCTTACCACAAAGCCCAGGCTCTCTTCACATAGTCTGATGATGCTTTTAAAAAACTTTTGACCTAGAAGTGGCCCTGTGGCTCAAGTGGTAGAGCTGAAGAGCTCAGGGACATCGCCCAGGCCCAGAATTCAAGCCTCACGACCAACCCAAAACAGATTTGGCAGATTTCCAGAGAGGTTAAGTGACTTGTCAGAGTAGCAGTTTCCAAACTTTGCTATGCTTGAGCATTAACCATAGAACTTGTTCAGAAACAACAGATTCCCAACAAACTCCCAGGGAGTTTACCTCCTGTTAGATCTCTCATGAGAATCTGTATTTTAATAATAATCATTTTAAAAAAACCCTCTTCAGGAACATTTTGGTACACATCTGAAAAATTCTGGCTCATGTAGTTGGGAAATAGCAAACAGTGCCAGAAGGTAGACCACAAGGCTTCTACTGTCGTGCTTGAAATGTAGCAAGTTAGGGACAGTGTGGTGAGTGTTTTCCAAGGTGACCTTTCAGATGTTTCCTGTGGCTGGATCACACAGTGACCATGTGGTTAAGAGCTCCTTACCAATTTCTCCTGCAGGACCTTCAGACATTCAGTTATGTGGCATAGGTGGTCTTTTCTGTATTTGATAAACTGGTCTTCTGTCCATTTTTGATTGTTTGCCACTTCTTCATACACATTATTTGAAAGTGAATTAAATCTAAAGGAAAATGTCTTCTGTTTTAATCAGTAAATTTAAAGATCAACCAAAACTTTAGGATTGAGAAGTAAGATCAGTAAGATGAGGCACCATGTGCCTTGCCAAATACTTAGGGAGTGAGAATATAGGAAGTGAGGGGTAAAGTAAATTTATTTAGTCCCCCCTCCCCTTAGTTTGAATTATATCACTGTTACCAAACTTCTGCATAGTCTAAATATGTACACAGAGTGACAGATATACCACCACCTTGCAGCTAAGCACACAAAAAGTTGTTATCCATATAGAAATCCTCTCAGGGCTGAGGTTTCAATGTAGAATTAATACTGATAAGTCACCAAAAAGTGGGGGACTTTGAGGTAGGGGCCAGCCAACATACTTTCTCTGTGAAGGGTAGATTGCAAATATTTTAGGCTTTAAGGCCTGAGAGCCTTTGTTACAACTATTCAATCCAGCCTCTATAATAAAAGAGCATATGAACAAAGCACATAAACTAATAAGCATGGTTCTATTCCAGTCAAATTTTATGTACACTAAAACTTCAATTTCAGGTAATACTTATATGTTATAGAATATAATTCTTAAATATTTAATAATAGTATAGTTCATGAAAAATTATTCAAAAGTGTAAAACTTATTCTCAGCTCTGGGAGAGCTTAGCTAAAAGTGGGGATCTGCTAAGCCCTACTTTTACAAGCTCCTCTAAGAAGCAGGAAGAAGAGCTGTTTAGAGAGGACCTGTGTTTTCCAGTAGAGGAGAAAAATGCCACAAGGACCATGAAGGAACCTAGGAATGCAATGTGTAAGGCTTTAGGGTGGTTATTGCAAGGGAAATCTTTCTTTCTCCTCTCCCCTCTCTCTTTCTTTCTTTCTTTCTTTTTCTCTCTTTCTTTCTTGTCTGTTGTGGGGCTTGAAATCTGGGCCTGGACGCTGGGCCACTGTCACTGAGCTCTTCAGCTCACGGTGAGCACCCTACCACTTGAACCACAGCACCACTTCCAGTTTTCTGCTGGTTAATTGGAGATAAGAATCTCACAGGGACTTTCCTGCCCAGGCTGGCTTTGATCCGTGATCCTCAGATCTCAGCATCCTGAATAGTTAGGATTACAGGCGCATGCCACCAGTGCCCAGCTTGCAAGTGAAATCTTCAATAGAGTTTCCATGAGACCAATAGAGTTTTATGAGTAGATTTTTTTTAGGGGGAGGGGAATTGTGAACAAACTGATGTTGAGTTACTTATGTGGAACAAAAAGCAAAATAGTAGACTTGCAGGAAGGAAGTTTTCAGATCAGGTGATCATCATAATTGTACTAAATGCCAAAGAATGAAGAATTTTAAAAAATGGGAGTGGATATCATTTCAGAGATGGAAAGATTGAAATGAGTACCAGCAACTAAAAAAGTCACCATATGAAGAAAGATATTTTCTGTTTACTCAAGACATCTACTTCTTCAAATTTTTGTGTTGACTAGTCAAATTTTAGAACATAATATTTTCTATTTTAATGCATCCTAAATAAGGTGTAGGTAATGATACATGCTGTCGTTTAATTGATAGCTTCAGATCTTAGAGATACTAATGTATAATGGTGCATTGGTAATCAATGACACTTCTCAATAAATAATGAAATAGAGACAAGGAAAATGGAGAAAGGAGAATATTATCAGAATACTGATAATATCAAAGCATTAATCCCACGTGATACAGAACACAGGAGAAAGAATAGGGAGCAAGAACAGTAAGGCAGGATTATCCAAGTGACTAGATATTTCCTTTGTGCTATACCTTTGGGATACTGTAGGCATTTAAACAAGGAAGAGAGATTTAGTGGGGGAAAAAAAGGGGGGAAAGGAACAATAATTTGAATGTTTGTTTCAGGTCACATTTTTACTATTTTCTCCATTGAGTAGGGAAAGTATCAATTTAATATGGGATCAAGACTAGTTATAAAAGGATAATACAAAGCAATAATAATAGAAAGATCTGAGAAGAAATTTTAAAGGAAAAGCTTGTAGATCAAAATTGTTTTAAAATATGCTTGCTAATCTTGAGGAATCAGTTTGTATTCACTAGTGATTTACATTGAGACATATTAATACAAAATGGACAACAAGGCAAAATACTCTGTGGGAAGGGTCAAAATGAGTATATCTGTGAATCGCATATAGGAGTATGATAGGAGAATGAAAAAAATTAATATTCATATTCTTTCATATTACTTTAGTGTATAATATTGTCTGCATTGATTTAGTATTTTATTTCTTGGCCAGGTTCAAATTCCTGGAATGGGTTTTTATTCTGTGACAAGGCTTCACTAGTCAAACATAATTAAAAGTCTTCCATTTACTTACTTGAATTCCAAAAGGTTCATTTCATGGCGATAATCTCCCTGGACTACCTTTAAATTTGAGGTTTGCTGAGAAGCGGATGTCTCTATTTTTCCTAAGATCTGGGTCACCTAATGAAAGTACAAGACAATACCTTAGTGTGTAAGCAAAACTACCAGCACTTGTATATGTTATACTTTATTCCTAAAGGAGTCAGGAAACAGACAAACTTTGAGCACACTTAAAATTTGAAAATGATTTTTTGTATGAGTATGATTCAAAATTATAGTCACAGTGTTTGGAAAAGAGTATTAGGATGTGTTCCATTTTGCTGTCTACAATGCTCTTTTAGGTAATAGGCTAACAATGCTTTAACAAAAGCATACTATTGCCATCAGTTTGCTTAGTAATTCAATTTATTTCTTTCCTTTTCAGTTAAGCTATTCTATCTTGTCATTACTGTCTTCAGTGGCATTAGGTGAATAATTGCAAAAGCTCAGTAAATACTAAATGAATAAATGTTCAAATGCACAACTAGTCTCTTGAGGAACACACAAATAATTTAGCAGGTTTTGGTTTCAGCAATTTCCCCCAGGCCCTGAGCGTCTTTGTGCTCAAGGCTAGCATTCTACCACTTGAACCATAGCACCACTTCTGGCTTTTTCTGAGTAGTTTATTGGAGATAAGAGTCTTACAGACTTTCCTGCCCAGGCTAGCTTCAAACCATAATCCTCAGATCTCAGATTCCTGAATAGCTAGGATTACAGACATAAGCCACCAGCATCCAGTGTTCCAAATAGTATTCTGACACGACCACAATTAAGTCACATGTGACATCACTTAGAAGCATATAGAGATAGGAAGCAAACAAGTTCCAGTCCTTGAGTTTATGAGTATTGTACCTTTTGCATTGCCAAACACAGTGAGAAAATTCCTTTTAGGAACAAGAACTGGATTTTAAAAATGAACAAAGAATTGCCACACGTATTTCAATCTAAATTAATTACTGACAACCATGAAACATGATTGGCTTTAGCCAAGCAGAATTTAACTCTTCACAGTCAGTCCTATGACATAAAGAAACCTTTTAAGAGTTCTCTTAGCAAAGAAAGGAGTAAATGTGAAAGGGGTTGAATGAATAAATATTGAGTATATAATTTTTACTACTATTGAAGATATGCTTACACTTTTTCTTTAGAGACTTCTACCTCAGCAGCTTTCTAATTCTTTTATTATGACATTCGATTCGCAAGGGACAAATGTTAGAGAATAAATCAACATAGTAATTATAATTTATTTAGGAAATGGGAATATTGCACATTAAAAGGATACAGACAAATCTATGATCAGGTAATTTAGAACCCCTGGAGATACATATATGTATAAAACTTTATATATGAGAGATCATATATATATATATATATATACATGATAGATCATATATATGTGTATATATATATAGTCAAGGCACCAGCATATGTCATACAGAGAAAGTCAAGGCACAAGCAAAAAGCGGTGTCCAATAAAGAGATGGTTATTAAAACCTAGGAACTAAAAGACTTTTATAGTCTTTGTAAGTGACATGACCATTGAAGGTTTTAAATAAGTATGTAAATATTCAACTTCCATTAAATTAGCATAAGAGCTTCCATGTACAATTTCTTTGCTTGTAATCCCTGGCTCCACAGTGTTTGAGGGGAAGCCAGATAAGGAAATAAGAAAGGGCAGCAAAATGGCCATCAAGCAGTCTGGCCATCAAGCAGTCCATGCTTACAATGGGTGGTAGCTATGCTAAAACATAAAAAGTACCTATTAAATATTACTGATGGAACCTCCTCTATTCATGGTGCATATAATTGAACTATCATTTTAAATCATTTGGAAGAAAAGACTTATTTATTTTAGAAAAGTTCTTAAAAAATTACCACCTAGCTGGCCCTTTGGAGAAGCTATAATGGTATGACTTTCGGCTAGAACTCACAGTGTAAGAGTTAGTTACCTTCATATCCAAGTTCTTGGAAATAGTTTCTATGTTAGCCATGAGCTCTTGAATTGCTTTTTCAATTTGACGGTACTCATGCTTGATGAAGTGAATGTCTCCAGAAAGTTTTATGATGCTTGCATCACATCTAGTCCCAATATGGAAATTTGTGAGATCAACAGGTTCACAATATTTTAATACTGTAATAAAATCATTTCATGGGAAAAGTTCTAAAGTTCATTGAATATTATATTGGTAGATGGAGGAGGATGAACCATAACCATTATTTTTATCTTTTCTTCCTGATGAGAGAGAAGCTAGGCTAGATATATTGACCTACACTGGATTTGTATACATGGGGAATTTAGGATGAGTTAGGAGAAACTGTGCATTTTCAATATAGTAAATCAGTCATAAAAGTTTTAACAGATTTTGATGTTTGGGGAATATACCCTGCTGCTTAGGATTAGATAGGTAGCATTTGACTTTTGATGTAAAACAACAACAACAACAACCCGCCTATGAGATGAGGCTGAGAAATGAACTTTTTCCTTTAATATTATAGAACAAAGGGGCATTAAATATGAAGTTTTGTCTGAGCATTCCCCTGAAAGGGGACCAGTAACTGGCCAGGGAGAGGGAGCTGTAGGGAGAAAAAGATGGGAGTCAATATAATCAAGAATAAGAATAATCCACATAGAACCCCCCCCCCCATGACCCAGCAATCCCACTTTTGGGCATTTACACAAATGATCACAAACAAGGTTAAACTAAAGCTACCAGCACAACTATGTTTATCACAGCATTATTTACCATAGCTAAGATATGGAACCAACCCAGATGCCCCTCAGTAGATGAATGGATTGAGAAAATGTGGTGTATATACACAATGGAATTCTGTGCCTCCATCAAAGAATGACATTACCCCATTTGTTAGGAAATGAAAAGGCTTGGAAAAAATTATATTAAGTGAAGTAAACCAGGCCCCCCCAAAATAGGTCCCAAGCGACCTATGTTATTTGCAATAGTTATTTGCAAATAACTAGTATAAGTCAAGAACAAGCAGAAAAGATCAAAAGCTGTGTACATATGACCATATAAGATAATGTTAAGTGAAAGGAACCCCAAGATAGGGACACAATTTTTTTCTTTCTTGCTATTGTTTTTAATGTATCTAAAATGTACTATGTGATTTTTTTGTTTCTCTTGTATGTTCTTCCCCCATGGTATAACCCATTTTCACTGTATTTGATGTCGGTGCCCTGCATCTTGTATATACATTTTTCTAATTTGGGGAAGGGAAGAGAAATAACAAAATGCTTAAACATGGATACAGGTTGACCCATTGTAACAATGAGATGTACAAGACACTATGTAGAAAACAAACTTTACAACTTGGGGTGGGGGAGGTGGGAAGGAAGGAATGGTAGGGGAAAAACAAAGGAAGAGGTAATAATGCTCAGTAGGAAATGTACTCATTACCTTACTCATGTAACTGTAACCCCTCTGTACAGTATTTTTACAATAAAAAACATTAAAACATGAATGTAAATGTAGTCAAGCACATGTCATGGCTGAGAGCCAAAAACCATTATTGCTAGTGCCACACCACTATTGTTGGTTGTTTGGAATGGCTTTAACTGAGTCCATATATGGACCCACCTCCCCAAATGAGAATATAAATATACATACTTGCTCCTTCAGCACTTTAGTGTGTGTGCGTGTGTGTGTGTGTGTGTGTGTGTGTGTGTGTGAGAGAGAGAGAGAGAGAGACAATTCTGGGGCTTGAACTCAAGGACTAGGCACTGTTCCTGAGCTTCTTTTGCTCAAGGCTAGTGAGCCACAGCCACAACCAAAGCCACAGCTCCACTTCTGACTTTTTTGGTAGTTCAATGAAAATAAGAGTCTCACAGACTTTCCTGCCTGGGCTGGCTTTGAACTTCAGTTCCTAGATCTCAGCCTCCTGAGTAGTTAGGGTTATAGGCATGAGCCACCAGCACCCAGCTATATTTTTCTATTTTTAAATGGCAAATGTTATGGCATTTGTATAATGTTCTGTAACTAAAAAGCTTACAGTTTCTGAGTTTTCATTCTATACTTAAATCCTGTGTTTTATATATATATTTTTTTTAACTATGATTTTTTGAGCTATTTGTGTTGCTTTATTTCTTGGTTGTTGAGATTTCTCATTCAGGTTTTCAAAGGAAGGGCTCAGTAGTATTAGAACTTTCAAGTTGTTAAGAATGCTGTGTGTTCTCTTATGCTTTAAGAGTGATGATCATTCAGTACATGATAGGCATCACTCCATTCTTTTCTGGCTATAAGTTTGGCTTTATAAAGTCTTCTAAGGCATTTTCCATGTACCTTTGCTTTCTAAGTTCAAAGATTCCTGTGCATCTCTTGTCCTTACAGGATAATGATGACAGTGATGTTGATAATGATGATGATGATTGATATTATTTTGGTGGAACTGGGGTGTGTTCTTAGGGCAAGGTATTCCCCCTACTCTAGTAAAAGAGCAAAAGTTAAGGTATCCATAATATCATTATGCTTTGTCAAAGGACATGTTTTTCCTTTTTTGATTTTTTTTTATTGTAAAGATACTGTACAGAGGATTTACAAGTTATATGAGTAAGGTAGTAAGTGTTTTTTTTTTTTTTGAGTCAGTCATGGGGCTTGAACTCCGGGCTTGGGCGCTGTCCCTCATCTCTTCAAAGCTCAAGGCGAGCGCTCTACTGCTTGAGCCACAGTGCCACTTCTGGTTTTCTAATGGTTTATTGGAGATAAGAGTCTCATGGACTTTCCTGCCCAGGCTGGCTTTGAACTGTGATCCTCAGATCTCAGCCTCCTGAGTAGCTAGGATTACAGGCGTGAGCCACCGGCACCCGGCTAGGAGTACATTTCTTATTGAGCATTATTACTCCTCCCTTTGTTTTTCTCCTACTCTCCCTAGATTGTGCCAACACAATTGATTTGCATTTTGAGGTGCACCTTATTTCATTTTAAATACTTGCCTTTAAACTGCCACTGAGTGGGAAGTAAGTTATAAGTGAATTATTAACTATTGAACCTAATACATATATAATGCAATAAAGTATTTGTTAGGAATTATGTTAAAATAATCAACTTAATTTCACATGTTCCAAACAGCTAATTGGAATTCAAATCACTAGATCCAGAAGCCAGTAATCAATACGCCTTCGCTTGCCCCTGAATCATTCTTCTAGCAAAAGCACAGAAAATAAACAGGAGAGGAAGATGAATTTAGTTCGGTAGCTATTAACCAGATTCTCAGATTATCCAAGAGATTTTGGAAATTTTCCATAAAAGAAAGATATTTCCAGGAAAAGTAAGATCTGGTCCCCAAATCACTGCTTGACTGAACATCAATGTAAGAAAGAAATAAGAATTGACCAAGTGTGCTGGCATGCGTTTCTACCTGGTAAATTTTTATTATATTTTTGTTGAGTTGAATGGAAAAAGCCTTAGGAAAGGATTTTGTGATTTAAATATGTCTTCTTCAAAATTCAAATGTTGCTGATAGGATGAAGAGACGAGGTGTTTGTTTAGGAGATTACTATGCTGTGAAAATCCTCCCAGATGAATGGGATGAAGGCTCTTATAGCAGTGTCTTCAGAGATCATTGTGTCCTTGGCCATTCAGTCTCCTGTTTTCCAGAGGACTCAGTGCTTCTCCTGTATGGAAGATGGAACCCCTGCCAGATAACTAGATCTGATGCCTTCTTGATCTTGGACTTCCCAGCCTCTAAGAGCTGCAAGAAAGTGAGCTTCTGTTCTTATAAATTACTCTGTCTAAAGGATTCTGTTGTAGACACATAAACAGACTTCAGACAGAGAGATTTGACTTGATGTTTCTCATTTACTTCTCTCTTGGTCATTTATACTTGGGAGGGTCAATAACAGGGTGGTAGAGATTTCCTAGGAGAGATAAAAGAGTTCTAGAGAAGGAAGGTGGGCATGGTAGGCTGTCCTATCATTGTAATGTCCACAGACTCTTTTCACCTGAATCGCATGCTATTAAATCTTTCATACAAAAGATGTTGTTCAAAACAACTTATTTGGCAGAACATTCCTTTTGTTAGACTCATGTGCAATCATTACATATTTTAAGTGTTTTACTCATTGAAATTTAACACAGGTGGGGATTTTATCTGTGCCAAGATGTTGGCATTTGAGTGGTTGAAGGCTACAATAGCAGACTCTGGTAACTCTAAAAGTAGACAGCCAGGACACAACATGGGATGGGTCTTTTTTTCAAAGGGTGTTGCAGGTGGCATGAGCCTTTCAAAGTTTTCTGAAACATGTTCTCAACCACAGCACAGCACTTAAACTTATTTAAAATTGACATATTGTTTTCAACAATATGGATTGGGGAACCAGAGTTCAGCAAGCAAGAACTAATAGCCAGATTTTTTTTTTTTTGGTCTGGTTGTGGGGCCTGAACTCTGGGCCTGGGCGCTGTCCCTCAGCTCTTCAGCTCAAGGCTAGCGCTCTACCACTTGAGCCACAGCGCCACTTCCGGCTTTTTTCTTTTTTGCTTATGTGGTGCTGAGGAATTGAACCCAGGGCCTCATGTATGCAAGGCAAGTGCTCTACCACTGAGCCACCTTCCCCGCCCACCAGCATTTTTTGATCTACTTCTTTTTTATTATTGTGAAAATACCACACAGAGGAGTTACAATTACATGATAATGAGTACATTTCTTATCAAGCATTGTTGCCTCCTCTTTGTTTCCCCTTTCCATCACTTCCCATATTCCTCCCTCCCCCAACCTGATCCTCCCTTCACCCCCCACCAAAGTTGTAAAGTTCGTTTTTCCACATAAGGACATGTACATCTCATTGTTGCAATGGGTCCATCTGTATCCCTAGTTAAACGATTTGTTTTTTCCCTTCCCCTCCACAAATTATACCGACATCAAACACAGTGAAAGCATGGGTTATACTGTGGGGGAGGGACATAGAAAGCAACATAGAAATCATCTTATAAATATGTTAGAAACAATTGCATGAAAGGAAAAACAAAAAACCATTTGAGACCTTATCTTGGGGTTCATTTCACCTTACCTTGCTACTCTTCCCCGAAGGTCTCCGACTCCTTGGAGGTGTTTGATGTTAAAATCTTGCATTGCAAGATTAGTTCCTGTGGCCGCCTGATCTCTAATTCTTATTTGGTCTTCCAAGATCTGTAGTGTTAAGATAGCCATTAATTTTCCAGTACACATGATAAACAAACAAACATCATTTAAAGCAGGCAAATGCATTTGAGGTTACACATGCATGCAAAGTTAGGCTAATGGGGTAGATGAGCAGGACAGGACTATTCAGAGGTAATTAATCTCTGCTTTGTCTATGGAAAAGTGTTTTGAAATTGTGGTTTTTAATGTAAGAATCTTAATTAAGAAGTAGGCTGCAGTTAAAAAGTTTTCTTTTATTCCTTTTAAGGACTAAGTTAGTCCTTAACATGTATTCAAATCTGCCTTATTGACCAATTTGCAAATAAGTTGGTAAGTTTAGGTTCTTTTAAAGTATTTGAATAGTACTCATTTCTCTTTAAAGAGCTTCCTGATTTATTGCTTCAATTCTTACTAAAGGTAGCTATATATGTGTATGTCTGTCTACATCTATCTCTCTATCTCTCTCTATATTTATCTAACTTATCTAATTTATCATCCGTCTGTCTGTTTGTCTCTCTCCCACCCCTAGCCTCACCCTTGGAGTAAGTATGGAGTCAAATCCAGGACTTTGTACAAGCTAACTTAGTTCTCTATTATTGAGCTACATCTCTGGTGTGGAGATCTTTATTTTGGAATTTAATTTCCACACAAACAATCTAATTCTCATTTTACCTATAGCTATCAAACTTAACAGGACTGCAAATATTTTGAGAGACTTAAAGAGAAACTTCTCTGAAGAGGAAAGAAGGATGGCCAATAGATACATGAAGAAATGCTCTACCTCCCTAGCCATAAAAGAAATGCAAAACAACGTTGAGATACCACCTCACCCCAGTTAGAATGGCTAAAATCAAGAACTCTAATAACAACAGATGCTGGAGGGGATGTGGAACCTTACTGCATTGTTGGTAGGAGTGTAAACTTGTTCAACC
>NW_012267275.1:2811374-2861053 GCF_000151885.1 Dipodomys ordii | reverse complement strand
TACAGGAAAGGATAGGGGAAACACTAGGGCTCCTTGGCACAGGTCAAGACTTCCTAAGCAAAGATTCAGAAATACAACCAATCAATGAAAGACTGGTTAAATGAGATTGCATCAACCTGCAGAGTTTCTGCATGGCAAAGAACATAGCTAGCAGGATAAATAGCACACCGATTGGGAAAAGACCTCTACTAGCTATATATCAGACAATAGCCTCATATCTAAAGTACATTCTTTAGAAATATATGTTTGGCAGTTCTGATTTTGAAATTAGGCCTGAGTCTTGCTAAACGAGGATTATACCATGAGCCAACACTCCCAACACTTGTGTTTTAGTTGTTTTTCAGATGGAGTCTCCCATTTTGCCCATGGCTGGCCTCTGATGGAAATCCTCCGGTCTCTGCCTCCCATATAGCTATGATTACAGACATGTGTCACTGCCCATCTTAGAAACATTTTATTAAGAACGTTGTTCCTTTAAAACTATTAAGAGAGGTCTCTCTTAAGGTCTTTGGCCCAGGTTTGTTTGTTTGTTTTTTTATCAGTTGTGGGGCTTGAACTCTGGGCTTGGGCGCTGTCCCTATGCTCTTCAGCTTAAGGCGAGCACTCTACTGCTTGAGCCACAGCGCCACTTCTGGTTTTCTAGTGGTTTATTGAAGATAAGAGTCTCATGGACTTTCCTGCCCAGGCTGGCTTTGAACCGTGATCCTGAGATCTCAGCCTCCTGAGTAGCTAGGATTACAGGTACTAAATGATGACTTGATTTTCTTGAAAGGACAGTACTAGGCCTCTTGACATCTTCTTGCAACTTTTATTGCTTATAAACTTTCAATGGGATTAACTTATTAATATGTGATGACACCTATAAGAGACAAATTTTTTTCCATAAAATACTTAAAATTTTTTCTAAGTATTTTTAACTTCTGACATTTTCTCAATTATATGCTTATACTTGTAATCCTAGCTAGTCAAGAAGCTGAAATCTGAGCGTTACAGTTTGAAGCCAGTCCGGGAAGGAAAGTCTATGAGACTTATCTCCAGTTAACCACTAAAAATCAGAATTGGGACTCTGGCTGAAGTGGTAGAGTGCTAGCCTTGAGCAAAAACAAGCTTAGAGACAGAGCCCAGGCCCTGAGTTTAAGCCCCGGGACTGGCAAAAAAGAAAAAAAATGAAACAATAAACAAAAAATAACCTTTGAAAGAAAAAACCTATTTATCTTGATTTAGCTTAAGATTTTCCCTTTTTGATCAGGAACTTTATTTTCCTTTTGAAATTTTTACTTATTTACTCAGGAAAATTTTACAGACACTCTTGGTGTCTATTAAGGCATTTAACAGCAAGCTATACTAAGGTTCAGCATGCTTGGAATTACATTTTAGAAAGGTAAAATCTATTTTAGAAAGAGCACACAAATAATAGACAAACAGTCATGGCAGAAATGATAAATGCTATGAATAAAATTTGAGAGGCTTAAGTTAAGTGAGGAAGGGATTTAAAGGAAGTGAAGAAAGTCTTTCATAGTAGGTCATATCTGAGCAGGAACGAGGAGGAGAGAAAGAATGTTTCATACAAATGTTTATGGGAAGATCATCCAGTGTGAATGAATAGTAAGGAACAGAATAACGGGAGGCCAGTATATCCAGGTGAGGTGAGGGATGGGAGGTGAGTGAGAACAATGTCAAATTGTGATGCTGAAAATCTCTGAAATTATTGTACTAATAGAAGCTTGCAGACCTAGACTAACAAGAACCTCAACACATGCCTGACATAATGTTATATAGTTATCTTGGCTGGCATGAAAAATACATTTTTTAATGGCAGTTTCTTTTACCTTTTGGCTTAAGCAAGCAGCCAAATAACAGCTATTTCACACTGGGAAAGCTCAGTGGTATTCATTGAACTTAAACAATAGGAGCATATTGTTAAAGTGGAAAAGTAATGTGGGTGGTTGATAGTTTTTGTCAAACAATAATGCCAATAGATGAAAACCAAGAGCTACCTCAATGTTCTGGCTGAGTTTTTTGACGATGCTGGTGATGGTTTGGATGTGGCTTTCTAGTAACTTCCTGGCAAGAGATTCTTCTTTTCGAAAGCCATGGGTCCCCTGGAGACAAGCAGAAATGTCATCCTTGATGCGGAAGGCTTGTTCTAGGAGGAAGGCGATGGTGCGCTCCTGATTATTCAGTCGGTCTTCCAGCTGAGTTGTCTGGGTGTTCTGAATGTCGGGTAGAAAAGAAGGACCCCTGGTCAGGAGAATAAAACAGAAGGGTATTACAAGAAGGAGCTTCAGGAGCCAGGAGCCAGAACCTGTCACCTTACTACTACACCTGTGTTTTCTCTATGCAAATATTTTTCAAAAACTTTCATGGTTAGAAAGTTGGTTTATGTCTCATCTAAGAAGCGGATTTATGCCTTGATCTGATATCATGCATTCTTTTCATGTTTCCCAAGCAGAAATATACAATGATGGCAAAATTTAAAGCCAAATTTATGGTTGGGAGATAGTGAGAGATCCTGAAAGACACCTTCCATTATGCCTTTATACACCCTTCTCTTTTTTTCAAGGGGGTGGAGGGTCAGGTCGTAGGGCCTGAACTCGGGGCCTGGCCGCTATCCCTCAGCTCTTCAGCTCAAGGCTAGTGTTCTACCACTTGAGCCACAGCACCACTTCCAGCTTTTTTCTTTTTGCTTATGTGGTGCTGAGGAATCGAACCCAGGGCCTCATGCATGCAAGACAAGCACTCTACCACTGAGCCACTTTCCCAGCCCCTTTATACACCCTTCTATAGAAAATTATAATAGAAGTCAATTGTAGTGGCTGGGAAGGTGCTCAGGGGTAGAGTGCTTGCTTTGCATGCATGGAACCCTGGGTTTGATTCCTCAGCACCACATAAGCAGAAAAAGCTGGAAGTGGTGCTGTGGCTCAGGTGGTAGAGCACTAGCCTTGACCTGAAAAGCTGAGGGACAGCACTCAGGCCCAGAGTTCAGGCCTCATGACTTACCAAAAAAAAAATTGTAGAAAAAAAAATCTCATGATACACACCCACACCCCCCCCCACACACACAAATGACTGTGCTAGAGTTTTCCAAAGGGTATGACTTAGAATAATAGTAACACTGATCACTAAAAAAGATTTCATATCCTAGCTACTCTGGAGGCTAAGACCTGAAGGGTGTGATTAGAAGCCAGCCTGGGCAAAAAAAGACTCATCTCCAATTACCTCCCCCAAAAGTCATAAGTAGAGATGTGGCTCAAGTGGTAAAGCAATAACATTGATACAAAAGCTCAGAGGCAGAACCCACACCATCCTGAGTTCAAGATCCAGGACCAATACATATACACAAAAAAAGAATTTCATAGTCAAATAAATTTGGTAAACATTTCATTTGGTGCCTCTCTCTTGGTGACTTACACTGGATATTATATTAATGTCTAACAGTAATATGGTAATCTTATAGACAGTAAAAATAGTTTAAGATCTGGTCCCTGGTCACTCAAAACCCATAGCTAAAGTACTTGATTACATTTTGTGGGCATTGATTTCTAACCTATTACCAGGCAAATAGTCCCTTAGATCAATATAACAAGTACACTTTGCTTTGAATTTCTGTATAGTGCTATTATAATTTTTGGGGGAACTTTATGTTCAAAGTACAAGTATTTTGGTTTTTGTCCTTTCTGTCTTACCTGTTCAACACACTGAGCTTCTGCATGAGCTTTCATTTGAAAAAAAAGTTATGTTTCATTGTTGAACATCATTTAGTTTTTTACTGGTAATTATTAGCAATGAATATTGCTCTCTTGCATCAATCATCACTGTCAAATTTTTTTAAAGTATTGTTTTCTTCCTTGTTGGCCATTTTTCTCTGTTGATAACTCTACAACAAAAGTTCCTTGGGCAGTACAAAAAGCTAATGTTCGCCAGGCAATTCATTATCATTACCCCAGTGGTGGATGAGTATGGGAAAAGGCAGGGCTTCACCTGCCTAGGGAGAATCAACAGAAGCTGTGGGGGGAGCCCAGGAGAAGTGCTGGTGATATGCAATTAAAGCAACGATGGTGACAAGTTACTGTGTTTTAATTTAGAACTTCATTGCTTTGACTTCCTAAAACACCTCCCACAAGAAACGTAACGCAAGTTTTTTATATGATACGCAATTTTTAGTAGCCACTTTTTGAAAAGTTTTTAAAAAAAACTTTTAAAACCCTTTTAAATTGAATTTCATTAATTTTATTTTATGACAATAATATATTTTAATGTCACTGTATAATGTACATGAAAGTGAACTCTCTTGATGTTATATTTCACTTTATTAGTATTCTAAATATTTGAAATAGACAGTGTATTTTACACTCGTAATGCACATCATTTTGGACTAGACACATCATAAATCTTAGGCTACACATATTTATCACCAAGCATCAAAAGCATCATCACCATGTCCAAAAGCTACTTGTGCCTGTTACAAATAATGATAGCCAATGGTCTTTGAGTACTTAGTACAAGACAGACATTCTGGCTAATACTTTATGTGGCTAATTTGTTAATTTTTTATAGTAGGACTATGATGGAGGTATAACAGTCACCCTCATTTAAAGATAAAAAAACTCAGGCTTAGGGGGATTAACTTGTCTAAGGTCTCCTAGCTAACAAGGGTGAGGACAGTATTCAAACTGAAGCAGTTTAATTCAGGTTTATGTTATACACATAGAAGAGGATCCTTTAAAAAGTGCTTATTTAAATTTTATCCACTATTATAACAAGCCAAGTTGGCTTGCTATACCTACATAACTATCTACATAACAAGCCAAGTTGGCTTGTTGTATTTACATAAACATAATATCTGATCATTCTTGGCTGTCTACTATTTACTATTAGCTGGAGAAAATGACAACTGAAAGACAGAAGTTAACAAGAGTCAGAAGATCAGTATAAAATAGTGAATTAGGAAAGGAAAAGACAAAGAGGAGGCCAGTTAATGTTAGGGAAAGAGTAATATGTAAAATCCTGGTAAATTCATTGGCATTACTATGTTTTTCTCTTCCCTTCACACATAAACATAAAACTTCTTGAAGAAGCAAACTTCCTTCAATAGTTTGTGATTTCTAAGAAATTTTTGGTGCTTTGCATTATTTTTAATTTGCCCATCTCCTTGATAGCCCTGCCTCTCTCTCATTCTCTCTCTCTCTCTCTCTCTCTCTCTCTCTCTCTCTCTCTCCTTATTGTTGGTTATGGGGTTGAACTCTGGGCCTGGGCTCTGTCCCTCAGCTCTTCAACTCAAGGCTAGTGCTCTATCATTTGAGCCATAGTACCACTTCTAGGTTTTCTTTTTTTTCTGTTTTTGTGGTGCTGAGGAATCGAGTCCAGGGCCTCATGCATGGGAGGCAAGCACTCTACCTCTGAACCACCTTCCCAGCCCTCCTGGACTCTCTTGATCCCTCTCCCATACTCCGAGTGTTGGGGGAAGCTAGTTTCTGTGGAGAAGAAAGAAACTGGGCAACAGCAGAAGAGCTGTGGCATCAGCTATCCTAGGATAGAACTACAGCTTTCTGCTGTTCTCCCAGATCCCAGATGATACTTTAACCTTCACCGGATGAAATGCTCTGAGCCACTTTATGTATTTATTTATTTTCAGGTTTTTTACCATACTTTTTATTGTAAAAATACTGTATAGAGGAGTTACAGTTACATGAGTAGGGTAATGAGTACATTTCCTATCAAGCATTGGTACCTCCTCCTTTGTTTTTCCCCTACCCTTCCTTCCTTCCACCTCCACAATTACAATCCCCTTTCCTCCTTCCCTCCCCTCCCCACCTAAATTGTAGTTTATTTTTCAACATAGTGTCTTGCACATCTCATTGTTACAATTGGTCAACCTGTATCCCTATTTAAGCATTTTGTTTTTTCCCTTTCCCTCCCCAAATACAGTGAAAACAGGGGTTATACTGTGGGAGAGGAACATACAAAGCAACAAAAAAAATCACATGGTACATTACAAATATGTTAGGAACAATCGCAAGAAAGAAAAAAACCACTTGAAATGAATCTTGGGATTCATTTCACTTAACATAATGTCTAGTCATATGTACATAGCTTTTGACCTTTTCTGGTTGTCCCAAACATATACTAGTTAATGCAAATAAGGGTAACCATAGGACCTATGTTTCTTTGGGCCTGGCTTACTTCACTTAATATAATTTTTTCCAAGTCTTTCCATTTCCTAACAAATGGGGCGATGTCATTTTTTCTGATGGAGGCATAGAATTCCATTGTGTATATATACTACAGGGGTATCTGGGTTGGTTCTATATCTTAGGTATGGTAAATAATGCTGCAATAAACATAGTTGTGCTGGTAGCTTTAGTATGGTCTTGTTTGTGATCATTTGGGTAAATGCCCAAAAGTGGGATTGCTGGGTCATAGGGGAGATCTATGTAGAGTCTTTTGAGGAACCTCCATATTGCTTTCCAAAGTGGTTGAACAAGTTTACACTCCCACCAACACTGCAGTAAGGTTCCCTTCTGGCCACATCCCCTCCAGCATCTGTTGTTATTAGAGTTCTTGATTATAGCCATTCTAACTGGGTCTCAATGTTGTTTTGATTTGCATTTCTTTTATGGCTAGAGAGATTGAGCATTTCTTCATATGTCTATTGGCTATTCTTCAGAGAAGTTTCTCTTTAAGTCTTCAACCCACTTGTTTATCTTTCTTTGAGGGTTTGTTGTTGGGGGATTTAATTTTTTTAGTTCCAAGTATATTTTAGATATGAGACCCTTGTCCATTGTATGGCTAGTGAAGATCTTCTTCCAATCCGTGGGCTTTCTATTGACCTTGCTAGCTATGTCCTTTGCCATGCAGAAGCTCTGAAGCTTCATGCAATCCCATTTGTCCAACCTTTCTTTGATTTGTTGTGATTGTGGGTCTCTATTGAGAAAATTTCAGCCTGTGCCTAGGAGACCTAGGGTTTCTCCTATTTCTTCTTGTGATGTTTTCAGAGTGTCTGCTATGACTCTGAGGTCTTTGATCCATTTGGAGTTGATTCTGGAGCAGGTGATATCTAAGGATCTAACTAGTTTTCTACATGTATTTAGCCAATTTTGCCAGCACCATTTACTGAAGAGGCTGTCTTTCTTCCATTGTGTTGTTTTAGCTCCCTTATCAAAGATTAGGTGGCTATAGGTCTGTGGGTTCATTTCTGGGTTTTCAATTTCATTCCATTGATCTGAGTCACTTTAAGTAAGCCACTTTAAGGTTCTTTTGTTTGTTTGTTTGTTTGTTTGTTGTTGTTGTTGCTTGTGGGGCTTGAACTCTGGGCTTGGGCGCTGTCCCTCAGTGTTTCAGCTCAAGGTGAGCACTCTACTGCTCAAGCCACAGAGCCACTTCCATTTTTGTTTTGTTTTTTTCTTTTCTAGGGATTTGAGATAAGAGTCTCATGGAATTTCCTGCCTGGGCTGGCTTTGAACCTTGATCCTCAGATCTCAGCCTCCTGAGTAGCTAGGATTACAGGTGTGAGCACCCAGCAACTTTAAGGTTCTTGAGCCACAGAAACTGTGAGATAAATGTTTGTTTCTTTATAGCACTGAGTTTTTGGATACTTTGCTACACAGCAGTGGATACCTAACACAGAAGCAATCTATATTAAATATGTTAAATAATCTGTGTTAAATATTGGGTGGAAGGAAGTCTTAGGCTAAGATAGCAATTCTGGAAAGAATAGGAGGACAGACAATACTGAGAGTAAGCATTTAGAAGTCACAGAGCATTTGGAAATGGGCTTGGGAAAGGCAGAGATTGTACTGGCTCTGATTGGGATTTAATGAATGACGACGTCTTGCATAATTTTAAGGCTAGATTTAGGGGAAGAAAATGAAGTTAAGATATTTACACGGGATCTATATAGAGTTCTCTACTGAACACTGAAATGTGTGAAGAAATTGAGATTTGGGTGTTGGGCATTTAGATATAAATGAAAATTGAAGACTTGGATGAGGACAGAGTAGCTGATTTGGAGGTAGGGCAGGAGGGAAGGAGAGAGCCAAAGTGTATGTGCAAATGCACATGCATGTGTGATAAACATTTTTCAGCATCAGTTTTACAAAGAAGAGTTATATCACTGCACACCTTAATCCCCACTCCATCCCACTCTGCACTTTGATCTCCATCTGGTGGTCCTTGTGCAGCTACTGTGTGGTAGAAGCCAAGGGCCTGAGAAATGATGGGGAGGGGCCTTGTGGGACTCAAAGAGAAGATAGTCACCCCAACCCCATACCAAGGAGTTCTGGAGTCTAGTGTGTCCTCCAGTGAGCATGGGACCCTCAGATGCCAGCCCTGGTTGTGGCTTCCAAGGCTCATTCAGCTTCAGCCTTCCTAGAAATGAAGCTTTCATTAAGCCAGATAGCTAAGGGCTAGCATGACTATGCCAGATAAAGTACACCTTCTCCAGGGGAATAGGACATCTCATGTGGGATGGAGCAAAGGGGCAAAAAATGAACTAAACCACACAATGGTAACTTCTTGTGTTGACTATCATTATGAGTTAGCATGACTCCCACCTTTCCATCTACTGTTTCCCATAAGACCTTGGACGACCAGAGAGAAAACATGAGACTACTATGAAAAATGCTGGAGTAGTTGGAGTTATTTTATACTGGTGAATGTGTGGGTAGTGTAATGGGTGCAGTATTGTGCTACCCAGCTCTCCTTTCAGGAAGGAAGGATTTATTCCCCTCAACAATTGGGACATCTCTGGCACATCTCTGCTGGTGGTTTATTGTGGTGGGGGGGGACTGCCTCAGTGACCTTGCTGAGGTCATATCCAATTATTGGGGCAGTTTGCATGGGTGGTTTTGTCAATCACCAGATAATAATAACAGATTCAATTTACTACATATAATTATATAATTATCACCAGAGTATTTCACAGATAATTATCTGTGTGTTCAGGTAGAAAGACTCCAGTACTTTTGCTCTAACTCAGGAAAACGTTGAAGGACCACACTTGCTTCAAAGCTCCATTACAGTTCAAAGGTTTTTTTTCTGCTCTCTGTGTTTATTTCCTTTTCTCAGATATTGATTTTGGTGTGCTCTAACATAGTTGGCTTTTGCTCACAAATCTGTTTCAATTAGGCTCTCTCCGTGTCCAATGGTGGCATTGGCCTGGGTTAAAAGGCCAACTTGGTTGTAGAAGAATAAAATGAGGAGGGGATGCTATGTATCTGTTCTGGCTGCTGCTTTTTAAATTGCCTTTGGGAAAATTTCTCTACTCCTGGTGTCCTCTAGAGAAGGATCAGGCAGAGCAGAGGGCCTCTTTGGGGCAGAAGATGAAATACTAAAACAACAAACCTGAGGAATAGCTGGCTCTGCACATCTGCTTTCAGGTTAGCACATGAAAAACAGATTGGGTGAAGAGAAGCCTCATTCTAGAGCACAGAGGATAGCTAGCTAGTCAACTTGCAAATGCCTCAGGGGCAAGGAAGCACTAACTCCTAAGTGCTCTACACCTGACAGAAGTTATTTTGTAGGAAGGGCGGAGGGTGATTTGGAGTGTTTTTCTGAAGTGTGATACTCCATCCACACCTTCCTACCTCTGGTCTCACTGGAGCTGGTAAGACTCCATAAGACCATGAGGGACTGGGAAAACACAAGACAAAATGAATTCACAGGCCAAACTTGCAGGATGTTTTAAGGGTTAGTCTTTTCAAACTAATGATGCAGCAGGTATAATGCTGTCCTGAGCTTTACCTCTGACTTTTTAGTTATTTGTTGGAGATAAGGGTCTCCTGGGCTGCCTGGGCTGGATTCAAATCATGATCCTCAGATCTCAGCTTTTTAAGAAGCTAAGGTTACAAGCATGAGCCACTGATGCCCAGCTCCTTGATGATTGTGCTCTTTTGTGTCAATATGCCTTTTGTTAGCAGGGATCTGTCTTACCTAAGAATTGAGAGAGTTAAGACAAGAAGTTATGTTTGCCTCCTTTACTCCTCAAAAGGTGGCAAAGGAAAAATGGCACTTAGAAGTGTTTTCAGGCTCCAAATTAGTTTTTCCATCCTCTCTTGGTCTTAACTGCTCTTCTATGCTCTACTTTTCTTTTTTATGTATTGTTATTGTAAAGATACTATACAGAGGGGTTATCATTACATGAGTAGGTAATGAGTACACTTCCTATCGAGCATTGTTACTTTGTTTTTCCCCTACCATCCCTTACCTCCTGGATTCCTCCCTCCCCCGGTAAAGGTAAAGTTCGTTTTCAACATAGTATCTTATACAGCTCATTGTTAGAATGGGTCAGCCTGTTCCTTTCTACAAGAGGGCATCCCCTGTACAGCAGCTAGAGTTTAAGTGATTGCTCTGGCTTCCTCACTTACTTCTCTGAGGAAGAGAATCCTAGCTCTCCTCTCCAACCTTAACTCCTCCCACTGTTGCCTTCAATCTCTCTCATCCAGCTACACTACACAGGCACACCAGGCTCTTTCCTAGCTCAGAGCCCTGACACTTAGACTCCTGCTTGTGTTGCTCTTTTCCATACTTACTGCATGGCTGTAGTGTGTCCACTGTTTAGGGTTCCAACTCAAGTGTCCATTTTTTTTGTTTATTGTAAAGGTGATGTACAGAGGGGTTAATTATCATTATACAAGTCAGGTAATGAGTACATTTCTTTTTGAACAGTGTCATCCCCTCCTTCATTTTCTTCCAGTTTCTCTCCCCTGCCCCCACCCCCTTTGTCCTTCCCCTTCTGTCACAACCCTCCATTGTATCTTCTCTATTGCGCTTGCCATTACCTAAAATTACCTCGTTTACCTCTCTGTGATCATTTTCTGCCCTCCATCACTAGAATGAGACTTCTCTGTGCTCAGGAACTTTTCTGAATTCTTTCCCACAGCAACTCTAACACTCAGAAGAACACATGACACATAGTAGGTCGTCAATAAATATGAGTTGATGGACTAGTTTCTCTAAGGTGACTATTAAGACTCAGTTGCTGTAGGATAAAAAAAAAAACCAAATGAATCCAAGCCTGGTGCTGGTGGCTCACACCTGTAATCCTAGCTACTGAGGTGGCTGAGATCTGAGGATCGCGGTTCAAAGCCAGCTTAGGCAGGAAAGTCTATGAGACTCTTATCTCCAATTAACCACCAGAAAACCAGAAGTGGCACTGTGGCTCAAGTGGTAGAGCGCTAGCCTTGAGCTGAAGAGCTCAGGAACAGCACCCAGGCACAGAGTTCAAGCCCCACGACGACCACCACCACCACCAACAACAAAAATGAGTCCAGAAAGTTGGAAACTTTTGCAGCCTCAAGGCTTATAGTTTACTTTGTTGAGCAATATAATGTTGCCTCAGCCTGGCTGGGATTCTTCTTGTCACCTGCACATCTAAGGGAAAACTATGCTAAGGACTTTCATTAGTCAGCCTCTGTCTACCACTCATTTGGCTCATAATGTTCTTCTGGAAAACTACCAAATGGTAGTATGTATATATAGAATCCATTCCTTTAAAACTCCATCTTGCTGACAGTGCTGTCCTAGACAGGGTGTGTGAGTTAGAGACAGAAAGAAAGAGAAGGCTGGGCCCTGCTGATGGTGACATATCACCTAGCAGTGCACTGCAGATTTGCTCATCATATTCTTTGAGCTCTAGCTTCTTTCTGGCCTCTAGACAATATCCAGACAAGATTACCAGTGAAGGTATTTGATCTCCAGTCTTCTGTCCTAGACAGATACTTGTAAATTATGCTATATTCCTTTTCCCCAAACTTAGACCTTTTCTCTGACTCAGTGTTCTCATTTTGGCAGATATTATTGGATACCTTCTAATTGTGTTTATATTTGCCTCTTTTACTCCTCAACTCTCCTTTAGCCTGATTTAATTTGCTTGCTTCATGTGTGTGTGTGTGTGTGTGTGTGTGTGTGTGTGTATATACGTGTGCTTGCCCTGGAGCTGGAACTCAGGGCCTGAGATCTTGTCCTTGAGCTTTTTCACTCAAGTCATAGCTCTTCTTCAGGCATTATGGTGGATAACTGGAGATTTTTGGTGATTGATAGGAGTCTCATGGATTTTCATACCCAGGCTAGCTTTGAACTGTGATCTTCCTGAGTAGCTAGGATTACAAGAATGAGCCACCAGTGCCTAGCTTTCCTTTTTTAAAGCTCTTTTTAATAACACAAAAATGAGAGCATCACCAGATGCTCTGGGTGAATCAAGCTATTATCCTACAGTGGATTACCAAATAGTAGGAAAGGGAAAGGGGTGGTCTCACATCCTTTAGTAGGGCCTAAAGTAATTATGGTGGTCCCCTTATGCTGGGCAGAGATACAGTTGGCTTAGGCAGCGGGATGTGAAACAATGCTAGCTAAGGAGATTCAAGCATTAGGGTTCTTATAAACTTTCTTCTTCTCTACTGGATGCTGTGTTTGTGTGTGATGACTGGAATTGCTGAAGCCATGGTGTGGTCATGAAGGAAAGGGGATGGGCGGGAAAACCATAGACAACACCTGCTGCTGCTTGATGATAGAGTTAAGCCACCAAGCTAACCAAATCATAGACAGATTTTTTTGGTTATCAAACCTAATCACTGCCCTTAAACCAGTTTTGTATAGTTTCTGTTATATGCAACTAAAAGCACTCTATCTTTAGTAACTCCCAACTTTATATGTTAATAAGTACAAAATATTGACTCTAGTCTAAGTCATATATAACAATATAATGTTCTATCCTTCAAGAAACTTAGTTTAACTCAGAGTTTCTTGTAGAAACACTTGAATGAGTATTGAGGGGTTAGGAATGGCAGATAACTTCTTAAAACACAGGTTCTTGTCTCTACAATCTTCTTACTAAATCATAATCTTGGGGTAGGTTGGAGAATGTGCACCTTGAGCCAGCACTTAAGTGGTTGCTATATGTTCAGGAATAAAAACCACTGCTGTGTTTAAGACTGGCCATGTGAACCATTGAGGATATATAAGAAAGTGAAGTGTGAAATGTGAGCTCTCAAGTAGACTTTCAGAAGCAGCTTGACAAGTTGGAAAGCAAAATAGACTGAGGGTGGAATTACATGCTCTACCACTACACAGCCAAATGTCTTCAGTTGCTTGCTCTTTAAGCAGAACCAAGAGGTCCAACTTTGCTGTGTGGATGCAAGTTCTGAGATAAGTGAGACACCTGCCCAGTGGGCAGGGAGTCTAGTGTCACATAGCTGTACCACCATCCAGGGTGCATTGTTGTTGGAGGTGGGGCAGTGCTATAAGCTGATAACAAGACTGTATCTTGAAATACAATAAGGGCATAGACCTAAGCCAGCAGAGGTGGAACAGAGGTACTATCTGTGCTTACTTGTCAGCCTGCCACCTGCCTGTGTAGCTGGCTTTCTTGTTTTCATTTGGAAACAATGCATGGAGCCTCCATACAAAGGTATTTGCCTATAACCATAGAGATATTTAAGGACATATACAAATACTGTATTGTAGGCTATTTTTCCTTTTTAGTTTGTTAATTTTTTCAGTCATTCATTAATAAATGAATAAATAGGCCAGTACCGAGGTTTGAACTCAGGACCTGGGCACTAATCCTTAGCTTATTCACTCAAGTCTGATACATTACCACTTGAGCCACAGCCCCTCTTTTGGGTTTTCGTTGTTAATTTGAGATAGTCTCATAGATTTTCCTGACTGGATTGGCTTTGAACTTTGATCTTCAGATCTCAGCCTCCTGAGTAGGTACAATTAAACCATGAGCCACCAGCACCCAGTTGTCAGGTTAATTTTAAAAAAACATGTTTTTATATTTAAATGAAGGCCTCTTTTGAAGTTTTAATACCTAAATTTTCTGTTAATTGGATTTCTGTTAATTGTGATTGTTAATAATGCTTAATGAAGCTGTAAGTGGCACTCTATTTAGTTTTATTGACATGATTCCTATAAAGCAGACTTAGGGCTTGTATTTTTTCCCAATTTCCCTTGCCATAAGGAAAAGGGAATGTTTTCCAAGTGCCATTTTTGAAGCAACAGCTGGATGAACAAACTCAATGTTAATCTTCTAAGAGAGGTTTCAGATACTATTATTCAAATCATCACCAAAAGAATATGACCTAAGATCTTTCACCAGTACAAAGGGATGGCCACCCTGATTGTATAAAAAAAGCAACTAACTGCTCTGTTAATATGCTGTATTAATGGGACTTACACAAATGAATATTGCAGACTAATCCAGATGGGTTTGAGTCACAGGAGAAAGAACTCTGCAGGGATTTTTCAGAGAAAGGTTTGGGCTTGCTTAGATTTCTGCTTGTATAGCTGACAACTGAATCTGAACAGATTTTCCACAAACTCTGAGTTCTGTTTCTCTGCAGTTTGGTGTGACTTACACCAGCTGTGCTGTAGCTGGCAGAGGCATTGGTACACGAGCCTCTCACTTTGCTACCTGTTCTGTCCTTGTGAAGAGAGCACTAAATTAGGAGATACTCATGACCATTTGGGAAATCTGTAATATGCAAAGACAAACATTTGAAGACTTTCAAGCCTCTTTCAGAGCACAAAAGGGTAAAGACCCAGAAATTTTTACGTTTTTCTTTTTCATCTGTTTTATTACTATTTACATTCTGAATGCAGTCTTGCAAAAATGTATAAAGAAGATAATGAGGGAATGAGGAGATAGACAAAAATTAGCTTCTTCATTGCTTTTCTTACAATCAAACTAACAGGTGTATTTTGAAGAAGCCTCTGTTGTTGATTAAAAGAAAATCAGTGGTGAAAAACTGAGTGATCTTTGGAAGTAGGGAGGCAATTCAAGAGCATGCTCTAAAAAAGGAATATGGCCAGAGGGGTTGGGCAGCACAGAGTCTGCTTGAGGAAGGGTCTAGAAAATAGATAAGTTGAAATTGTAGCATAGCCAAAACACTAGAAAGATTGATTGTAGATATTTCCAGTGAAAGGCATTCTTTGAGGCAAGCTTCACATTCAATAAAGTTTTAATCAAAATTGCACAATTAATGGTGGACCTGGTGTGACTGGCTTTCTTTCTGATATGGGAATCAAGATGTCCTGGGTGGACATCTGACTCACATGTATAAATAAATATGTGTAAACTGCAATAGCAGGTAGTTTGGAGTTCCTAACATGTTTACTAGTCCTTTTGAGACACATTGCCATAAAGCCTACCCTATTTGTCAGGTGTTTTTTTTTAAATTTGTTTTTGGCCAGTCCTGGGGCTTGAACTCAGGGCCTGGGCACTGTCCCTGAGCTTCTTTTGCTGAAGGTTATCACTCTACTACTTGAGCCACAATACCACTTCCAGTTTTTTCTGTTCAGGTGGTACTGAAGAATCAAACCCAGGGCTTTATGCATGGTAGGCAAGCCCTTTACAGTGCACTAGGCCACATTCCCAGCCCCAGGTGTGTGTTTTTATCTTGGTCTCCATGTGAGGCCAAGAGAGTGGGGGCTGTGTGAACTCAGAAGAGCTAGACTGGTATGAAGACAGGCCTGGGAAGAGAAAGTGGGAGGACCTGTGCAGATCTGGGAGACATGGTGGGTAATGTCCAGTTCAGATCAATGGGGGAAAAATGGCCAGACCACATTGTGCTGTAGCTAATGGCAGTGGCAAATTCTATGGGAAGGAAATGCTTACTGGTTCTCTTGAGTTTGGTCTTCCTTTCTCATTGCAATTGTCTGTCTTTGTCATGTAGTAACAAAAACAATGAATCACCATGCAATACAATGCCTGCTGTTGTACTAAGAAAAAAAATCTTGACACCTGTGTCTCATATTCTATGCCAAAGAATAAATCATTAATCATTTATTATTTTTCCCATTTGATTTACAGAGAGTTAATACTCTTTGCCGGTCAGCCAGATCCTTATCTTCCCAAACTGTATGCCTATGGGAATTACAGAAGTATGTACTGACCACAGTCCAACCCAAACAACTGCTCCAGCTGGGAGAACTTTTCATTTTTCTGAACTTTTTGTTTTAGAAAAACAGACTTTAGAAATACAGACTGCCCCATGGGCAGGAAAGACTCAGAATTAATCCCATCCAGATTTTAATACTGACACTGTCACAGCTCAAGTTTGTATATTTGTCCATTTTACTGCTGCCATCCTTACCCCATTTGCATTTCTTAGAGACATTTCTCATAAGGTATTTACGTGGACATGAACAAGAGCCCTCTCTGGGCAAACGAACATGTCCATGTCCTCATGTCCTAGTCTTGTCTCAAATGTTGATTTCTCAGCTTTACACTGACCACATGGGCAGCAATGAGTGTCTCTTCACCTTGCATGGCAAGCTCCACAAAACAGGGATCTTTGTCTAAGTTGTCCACTGGCAACTCTCTAGGCATCTAAGAGAGTGGCTAGCCTATAGTAGTAAATATATTACTTTTAGTAAATAAATAGTTTTGAAGATTTTGAAGACCAAAGAATCATAGGGCTGGAACAATCTTTAAAATGTGAGCAATTTTCCCCCAGGAGAGTCAAAATAAAATAAGAGATTTATGAGCATGATTTGTTTTCTACTCAAAATTAAATCTTGTAGGAGAATAATATATGTTCATAAGTCTTTACCACCCACTTTATTACATGGAGAAATGGTGATGAGAAATGGTGGGCAGAGCTGAGAAGTAGCAAGTGCTCACCATTGTCACTTGAAACCACACCCTGTTTTATAGAACAGAGATTTTCTTCAGAGGAGAGATGAATCTTTATTCTCAAGCTTTCCCAGCTGATTTTAGGAAGACTTAAGAGTACACCTGAGATCTCCTGGCTTCTATTAATGCTCTCCCATCAGCAGATGGGAATGAATAAGGAAAAAGTTTGTTCTTTTCCCACTCAATTAAGCTTAAATGAAAATCTGTGGATATCTGCTCGTTGTGTATTGATGAATCCATGTATAAATCAGAACTATTTTCTACCTCTATACAATGTTGCCTTCATTGCCTGGTTACCCCTATGAATTATTGATATGATGTAACATTTAATCATACTGGTAATGTGTGGGGTTTTCTCCATCTTCTTAAGCCTAAGAAGAGCCTTGTAAAAGCTTCACCAGTTTGCTTGATATTTTCCCCTAAAATTTAAAGCCAAGAGTTTTCCTATAGGCATTACCTCTTATGTTTATTTTTTTTGTGGTTTATGTTTGAAGTCATGCTTCATGCTTGTGATATAAGCACTTTGCCACTTGAGCCACATCTCTATTCCTTTTGCTTTTTCTGTTTTTCAGACAGGCCTTATGCTTTTGCCTTGTTTAGCCAGGCATAAGCATCTACTTCTACCTCCTCCTAAATATCTGAGATTACAGGCATGTACCACCACAGCTAAATTGTTTGTTGTTGTTGTTGTTTTTTTTTTTGAGGTAGTCTTGCTAACTTCAGCCAGGCTGGTCTCAAACCAGATTTCTTCTATCTAGGATTATAGGCATGAGCCACTGAGTTCAGCTTCTGTTAGATTTTTTTCTTTCATGAGGGTAAGGAGATACTATTATTTGTTCTGAGTACCACCATTAACTATACCTATACATGTGTGTAAGGCTGAACCACTGGGATGTTTAGCATGCATTCAGTAGTTTAATGAGTTGATAATGACTTTTCTTTGTCTAAGTATCCATTTGCATTCTACACATTTGTTGCCCTTCAGTGAATGCTATGATTTAAAGGGTATAGTTCCTTTAAAAACTGTTGTTTTTAATGCTTATTTTTATTGAATTAAATATGTCAATTGAAAATGTTTTCTGCGATGATTAAAGTGTTCCAATTCTATTTTGCTTTTCTGGCTAGTCAGCAACCATAACTACTGCTTTATGCAGAGCTCTTACAACTCAATTTTCTACCTTTAGTATCCATTACATCTGTCAACCACTGCTCATCAAAAACTGATACTCAATGTGCCATGATGGGCTGAAGCAGAATCGGAAAGCATAAGACTACACAACCCTTGCCTTTATAGTGTTGGTAGCCCACTCTGAGAGATTAGAGGTTGGATTAAAGAGGAACTAGCTCAGATGGCAAAGAGAAATAGATATATGGTTTAGATATTTTAAAAAGGGATATGAAACAGAAAAAGTTAGAAATGAATATTGGGGCCTAATGATATTCCTTATGCTCAGAGTTTTTCACCTCTTGGCCTTAGTTTCAATTTCTCTAAGATCCAAGAAATCAAAAACTATGCACATGTGTCTGTCTGTCTGTTCTGGTCCTGGGTTTTGAACTCAAAGCCTGTCCTGTCTCTGAGCTTCTTTTTGCTCCAGGCTGGCACTCTACAATTTGAGCCATAGCTCCATTTCCTGGTTTTTTGTTTTGTTTTGTCTGGTTTGGTGGTTAATTGGAGATAAGAGTCTCATATACTTCCCTTCCTGCACTGAGTTTAAACTTTGATCCTCAGATCTCAGCTTCCTGAGTAGTTAGGATTATAGGTATGAGCCATTGTCAGCTGGCTTCAGAAATTTGTTTTCTTATTTCCTAAATGTTCATGATTGTGCCAAACAAAGCCACTTGGGTTTATACTGGAATTAATAGGTCAGAAGAATGATTTCCATTTGTCACATGGAATTAGGTGGAAATAAATTTATCTTTTCTTTAGGTGATAGGGTTAGTGAATTTATCTTTTCTTTAGGTGATATTATTTTTGTGTGGACCACACTTATTGTCTTTGACATTGTAAAATGATCTCTTTTGTCTGTCATGAGGCTTGAACTCAGGGCCTGGACTCTGTCCCTGAGATTTTTTTGCTCAAGGCTAGCACTCTAACACTTTGAGTCACAGCTCCATTTCTGGTTTTTGGAAGGCAGCTATGCTCAGCACTATACCACCAATGCCCAATCATTTCTGATTTTTGAGTAGTTAATTGGAGATAAGAGTGTCGCAGAAGCTTAAAGCCAGATCCAAAGAAACATAGGTGCCATGGTTTCCTTTACTTGCAATAATTAGTATATATCTAGGATAATATTATTTAAGCAGAATAGTTCAATAGCTATGTACATATGACCATATAAGATGATGCTAAGTGAAATGAACACTAAGACATGGACACAAGAGGTTTCTTTGTTGTTGTTGTTTTTAATGTACTGTGGTTTTTTGTTTCTTTTGTATGCTCTTCCTTGTATGGTATATCCTCTGTTGTCACTGTATTTGATTTTGGTACCCTGGTATTGTATATGTGTTTATTTGAATTAGGGAAGGGAAGGGGAACAACAGAACGATGAGACAAAGGACAAGGTGGGGAAATCAATGCAGCAGCAAAATACATATAATTTGTACAACTTGGGGAGGTTTGGGGGAAGGGAAAATAGAAAATTGAGGGAAGGGGTAGCAAGATTGACAATAAATGTACTCATTACTTTACTTATGTAACTGAAACCCCTCTGTACATCACCTTGACAATTAAAAAATGTCTCATGGGGACTTTTCTGCTTGGGCTGGCTTCTAACCATGATCCTCAAATCTCAGTCTCTTGAGTGGCTAGGATACAGGCATGAGTCCATAGCGCCTGATTTACAATCCATTTTCACTCATTACACAAGTAATGAGTACATTTCTTGTCAAACATTGTTACCCGCTCCTTTGTTGGTCTCCCTCCTCCATCACCTTCCTCACCCCTCCCCCACCTGAAGTTGTAAAGTTCATTTCTGACATAGTGTTTTGTGAGGTCATCTTTTGTCCTTCTTTTAACACACACACACGCACACACACACACACACACACACACACACATACACACACATGACCAGAATCAAAGACAATGATTGCCAGGGGTAAACCAATAGAAAAAGGAAAAAATGAGATAAAATAAAAAAGAACTAGATACTAGTTGGTGACATCAAAGTCAACAACAACAAAAACAGACCTGTTGTTTCCATGTCTTGGAGTTCATTTGGTTTCCCTCATTTGTAATAATTAGTATATGTCTAAGGATAGTCCTGGCAGAGAATCATAACAGCTCAATAGCTATGTACATATGATCATACAAAATGATGCTAATTGAAACAATCTTTTTTTTTTCTTTTTCTTTTTCTTTGTCGGTCATGGGGTTTGAACTCTGGGCCTGGGTGCTGTCCCTCAGCTCTTCAGCTCAAGGCTAACGCTCTACCACTTGAGCCACAGCACCACTTCCTGAAACAATCTTTTCTTAAATTCAGTTTTTCTTTTTCTAAATTATAGACTCATATTCACATAAGCAATTATAAGTCATGGGGATCATAAAATACTGGATTACTGGAACATTTAAGTTTAATTGGCTAAAGAACAGAGGAATTCTTAACTGCAATAAAAACTTACATTGTTAAAAGTGATTACAAAAGAAAGCAAGTCTAATATTTAAATATTTTTTCTTTGTATTGATTGATTCATGTCACTTATTTGGTTATCTTTGGTGGTTATGATATATATTTTGGAATGAGAATTATTTTAAATGTGAAGTAGGCCCCAGAGAACCTCTAGACCAACCTCTTCATTTGAAATAAGAGCTAAAACCTGGTGAATTGACTCCAGCCACAGAGCAAATTAATAAAAGAGCTGAGACTAAATCCCAAATGCCCTGGAAATATTAAAGGGACACCATACCAAATGATCCTTTGATGTGCTGGAGAGAGGAACTTCAAGGCAATAGGCATTGCCTCTGAATCACTAATTTATAAACTTGAGTCTAGGGTCTGTTGCTGCACAATATACATACATCAATAATATTATTATAGATGCCAAGATTTTCACCTTCTGTAGGCTCTTGAATTCATTCCAGGTATAACATGGTCAATAGTAGAAACAAAATTTTCTGATGATTAATTTCACATAGTTCCTGGGTTGTGATCATGACGTTTTACCAGAATCATTTGTTTTGAAAGTCATAATTAACTGATGTTATCATATATCACCTATTTGCATCTATGATGTTATTTCATCCATGTTTGTAAGATACTAAGGAAGTCACTTAAAGAGAAGGCAGTAAACCTGATTGCCCATTAGATGGAAAGGTTCATCTTCCTGAGGTGGTTTAGGTTTATCTGAAGGTAGAGAATTAGTTTGGGTGAATCAAAAGGTCACACTCCAACACTTTCACCCCTCACTGAATCATTAAATGCAGTATATAAAAAAACTAGTCATTTATATACTTACTTGTCAACATATTCAACTAGATCTGTAGTCATTTATATACTTACCTGTCAACATATTCAACTAGATCTGTAGCATTCTTGGTTGACATTTTGGCTGGAGAAAATCTTACCTACAACAAAAGTTGTAATTAAAAACTACCATTGGATGCTTCCCAGAGTATTCATAATAATTTTATCCTTAAATGTTCTGTTGAGTTTTAAACAGAATGCATGCCATAAATCAGCAATTTAGTTCGTCTTGTACTTACCCCAGCTGTATTGCTAGTAACTAAAATCAAACTAAAGTTCTGGAGAAATACTACAGAGCTGTACTTCATAGATTTGATATTACATAAGGGAAATGTTTGTAGAAAGCTTGAAAGCCATAGATTATTCCTGGATAATCCCTTTGTGAAAGATCCTGTGCTTATTGACTGAGTTCTGAAAGAAGTCTTCACAGAGAATTATTCCTGACATGACGATTTCCTCAGGGAATCAGCTCATTTTTAAAATGTAGCTCCAAACTAGAAAACCAGTCTGTCTAAGCAATTTGACACTCTAAGAAACTCAGATTATTATGGTTATGTCAGATTATTATGGTTAATGAGAAATAAAAGCAAAGGATACAGATCAATAGTGCATTAGTATTAAACACCATTGGCCATATGAACACTTAGCTGAGAATTTCTCATTCATTACAGTTGTACTTCTAGAAAGTTCTGTTGCATGAAAGTTAAGTTTCATTTGGCAAGGATTTTATGAAAAAGGGTATCAAAGATACTCATTGTTTTGCATCCACTGAAATGTTTAAAACTTGAATAAATAAAAAAAACAGTTTTAATAGCCAGTCACTCAACTGGGTTAGACAGAAAATGAGAGGTATTCTATATGTTAAAAATAGACTTTGTTTCTAGAGTATTTTTCTTGTTTTACTTTACTGCATATTAAAATAATGGCAGGCTGTGCTGAGATTCACAATGATTGTGACTGAACATTGATATAATCTCAGCACATAGGAGGCACAGGAGGTCACAAGTTTGAGGCCAACCTGGGCTACAAAGCAAGACCCTGTCTCATAAAAGCCCATGGAATAAATAAAAAAAAGAAATCTCCTTTAGCAAATTCCTATGAAACCACCACTTCCTAATTTAGGGCCAAGATATTGAATTGGAAACCTTCCTCCTCAAACAAAGTGCTCTCATTTTATCTCTCTTAAATCCAGTTTGGTGACTGCTATTAGAACATATTCTGATATCCAGGAATTAAATAAAGGACACTTGACAATAGCCATGCTGTCCTGATGCAGCCCACGTGGTAGAGGGCAACCAGAGCAGGCTTCGTTAAGATAGAATCAATGAGCTGCCAATGATATGGGTTGGCCTGCTCTCAAACGAATAGTTTCTTCAAGCTGCCTACTGATCCATTGGGCACTCAGATGTCTACTGGCTGGATAACATCCTAACTTCCCAGCGAAGCTGACTTCATCCCTGCCAACCATGTTCACTTCTGTTTCCTACTGGCACAGTCCTGAGACCTGAGCTCCCCACCTACTACATCAAGTTCTTTCCTACTATTTCTACTGCCTTCTATTTCCTTCTATTTCATGCTGGTCCAGTATGAGTCTGTTTTGGGTATTTCTTCATCAAATGTTTGGACTTTTCCTTATATGTTTGGCAACCACTAACTCTCAAGTATTTGTGGAATGAAAGAGTAGTATGTATACTACATTTAAGCAAAATGAATTATTGGGCTATTCTTTTTCTTTGTCTTTCTGGAGTATGAAGAGGTGTGTGTGTGGGGGGGGTTATCTTATAAATTTTCTTTCCCCTTTATTCCTTTTTGGTTGTATAGGGGTTTAAACTCAGATCCTTATGCTTATTTGGTTGGCACTGTACTTCTTGATGCATGCCTTGATTCCTGCTTTTATTTTGTAGGTTATTTTAAGAGATGGAGTCTAGTGAACCTTTCTGCTGCCTGGGCTGAACTTAAAATCTGATCCACTAGATCTCAGCCTCCTGAGTAGCTAGAATTACATGCATGAGTCCCCAGTGACTGTATAATTTTTAGGTATTATTTGGAAGACCACAAATGACATCTTATTAAAAATATCTCTGATGTGAATTTTGGGGGTGTTAGTTTCAAAGTGACAAACATGAAACATGGTAGAGGAAATACTAGAAAAATATCAAAAGTTAAGGATAACAGAAAAACTTCTCCCAGTTCCAGAGAAAAGGGATTACCATTGTCGTTTAACTAATTTGTTTTTTATTAGAAAGAAAGTTTTTATGTGTCTGAGAGTATTAAATTTTTATAACTTCTGTAATTGAGTATAGGAGTGCTTTTTTATCCTATCCCTACAGGCTAGGATGTGACTACATGTAAGAAATTATTCCACAGTCAAACAATTTGGTAGCTATTACTCAGTTTTTCCTCTGAGTCAATTTTAATCTTTTTCCATAATATTTTAAAATGCTATAATCCTTATGGATTTATATTATACAGCCATTGCTGTATAAAATGTGTTTTCATTCTTCCACTAGTACTGTAATGTAGGTATAATTACTTTTACATTTCAGATGACATCTGCAACTTTAACTTATTTCCTTATCATAGAAAGAATTTAAATGATGATTTTTATTGGCGAAGAACTGAAGAATCCGGGTAGTAATAGACTTGTTTATTACCACATGAATGATAATGATCACACTGTAGCCCTTTCTGTCTGCCAGCACTTCATCCAAAAGTAGCTTATTCATATCCCATAGCTTTGTACAGTAGGCCAAAATAACTCATTTTATCAGAGAGGAAACCGAAGTTAAACAATCACTAAAATTACATAGTCAGTGTGTGGGACAGTCAATAGATCCTTCAAATTAGTGCTTGCTACTAATCTAGCTCTCTGCCAGCTCTTTCTGTGAGACTGAGTCCATAAGTCAGGTCTTAGGAAAGTTACCAAACACTGTCTAAAACTGCTGGCTTGGAGTAGTGTTTCCAACTAATGAGGACAATCTAAGTACCGAAATAAAGGAAGCATTCTAATAAAATTCTATTAAAATTCTCCTTTTCTTGCTAAAGACAGAATATACACCCTGAGCTAATCATGTTCCTTCAGAGTCTTCACACAAAGAAATCATCATCATATTTAAAAACGTCATTACTGTATATTAAAAGATTGAGATCCCTTTGGTTTTTAGGCTTCCTTTCATTAGTCTCCTTTGTCAAGGCAGAATAAACAAAGTGCTGGAAGACTGAAAAGAAAAAAAAACAACAACACACATTGTTTTTAGGATCCTGTGAAACACTCTTAAAAAATGACTGTGCTTTAAAGAAGCCAAGCAGAACATTCCATTATTAAATATGAATATCTACAAGTACTTGCTTTTGTTTCTTGGTAATTTGTTGAGCCAGGAAGGGTGCCATCAGGTTCATCCTGCTGTTCTTCTGCCTCCGGCCAAGCACTTTCGTTTACATCTGTATCTAGGCAACCAGAATCCAGAATCCGATCAGGAACTATGGCAGGTGGAACTTTATCAGCCATATTTTTTTAAGTTGAAAGTAGTTTCTGTTCATGTGGCAAAACTGAAAGGGAGACTTCCTGTTTTCTACTTGCCTTTTTCCCTCCACCCCCTACTCCAATTCTCCCCCATACTTGCACCACACCCATAGTCAGCTAGCCAAGAAAATCCTCACAGGTACTTATAAAGCTGTTTAGAATCTTTATTAAAATCAAACTATTGTAAAACAATGAGGAATAATCTCCTATCTTGTGGTGCCCAAGTAGTCTGTGAATCCTGCTTGGAATGTGTCATTCTGTTTATATATCATAATAAATATGTAAGATAGAAAACTGTGAGCAATTTAGAGAACTTTAGTAATCTATGTGAGAAGTACCTGCACTCATGATGTTTGATCTCCCAGCTTTCTTTTTTGTTGATTATTGTTTGAAAGGGATCAGAGGCTTGTTTTTCTTAGAAAACCAATCTTGATTACATCCAAACTATAGTCTTCAGCTCTGAGGCATTTTCCCAAGGGTAGCTCGGCAGCATTGTGACTGCAGGAAGAATCTGTGATGTAAGCAGGTCAAGCTCAGACTTAAAGTCGTAAAATCCCTGGATGTAGGGGAGCAGGGGGTTTTCCTTAATGTTCATTGTGGTGGAAATGATTAGGCCTTTCCCTTCTTACCATACTGGGTAAGAAGTGGCTTCCCCTGCTTTCAGGTTTTTTAAATTATTATTATTATTATGAGAATACTGTACAGAGGAGTTACAATTACATGGGCAAGATAACGAGTACATTTCTTATCAAGCATTGTTGCCTCCTCTTTGTTTCCCCTACCCATCCCTTCTCATACTCCCCCCACCTCCCCCCACCCGATCCTCCCCCCCCCACCAAAGTTGTAAAGTTAGTTTTGCTGTTTGAAAAGAGATCAGTTTCCATCCAATTTGAAAAAGAGAAAAGAAAATGAAGCACTACCTTATTCCCCAAACCTTCGCTGTGCACACAGTTGAGAAAATGAACTCTTCTACCTCACTAGGAGAATGTCACAAATAATGCAGCAGTAATAAAAGACATAGGTAAAGAACTTAAATAATTTTAATTATTGGACTTTGGCTCCATAGACAAAGTTTTATTCAGTTACCTTGCAAAATGATTATTATAGTTTTGAAGTATTTTTCTAAGCTGGGCACCTGTAATCCTGGCTACATAGGAGGCTGAGATTTGAGGATCACAGTTCAACGCCAGCCTGGGCAGGAAAATCCTTGAGTCTCTTCTTCCCAATTAACCAGCAAAAAAGCTAGAAGTAGTATTTTGGTTCAAGGGCTAGAACCATGGCCTGAAGCAAAAAGCTCAAGGGACAGTGCCCAGATTCTGGGATCAAGCCTCAGGCCTGGCCGACACAAGAATAGTAAATATTTTTCTGAGTTCAGGATTAGAATTTGCACACTTTATTAATCTTACTTGTCTCTCTAATGGCTAAGTTACTATACAAATTATTACACTAGGTTTACCTTGCTCCAAAGATACATTTCATTTATGATACTGAATGACAAATTTTGATCCACAGATCCACCCATGATTTTGGCTTCAGAAATCTTTTCTCTAAAACTATGCTTAGGAAATAGCGCTGTGGCTCAAGTGGTAGAGCGCTTGCCTTGAGCTGAAGAGTGCAGGGACAGTGCCCAGGCCCAGAGTTCAAGCCCCACAACCGACAAAATAAAACAAAAAAATCCATACATTAAAACTATGCTTAGCTCTTAAGCTTAGAGATGCAGCATCTCATGGTTTCCACTGTCCAAAGATTCACTGCACCTCATACCTGATTTTACCTAGCACCAAGGAAGCCAGCCCATTCTAGTAACTTAGAGGGGATGCCTACAGATTCCAAGAGAGTGAGTTGCAGCGGTGACTACTCAAACTAGTGGCTATTTTATATCACCTCTTCATTCCTCAGCTTTTCTCCTCCATAAAAGGTGTGAATAATATCAATCTCATAAGGGGGCGATTATCCAAGAAATTGATACAGAGAGTCTGTAGGAAGGAAAAGAAACAAGTAGATTTGACTTTACTTAATATATTTTTTTAGACTCTCTCCTTCCTATCAGCTGGGGTATTTGGCTGGATCAATGTGTCCTACTGAAATGGAAAGTCTAACTGGTTTTGTCTCTAAACAAATATGGCTGGTCCATTTTTTCACAAAATGATGCATGAAATGTATAGCACCATAGATTTCATACTACCTGGAATATGTATGTGTAAACCTTCCTGGATATCAGTGATCTTCAAAGATGCTTGCTAATCTAGTGTTAATGTGTTTTACTAAAAGTGCAGAAACCAAAGAAGTTTCATTTCTAACTTAAAAGATTAAAAATGACTATATTCTGATGGTTTTGATATGGAGATGGAACAATAATCTTGATTTGGGGTCTCAGAAAGGGAGTTGGGTGGTCAGTATTGAGAATTATCCAGGACAGATCCAATATATATCATTGAACAGTATAATCACTAGGGGGCACCATTCACATAACACTAGATTTTCCCAATACAAAACTTCAGACATAGGCCAAGAAGCATCTTATTGTAACAAAACGTAGTAGAGCAGTTTGTGGCAGGTGTAACCAAAAGGTCTTCAGGAAGGGGCACCTACTTTGAATGCACGCAAGGAGTATACATGGCCATTGGCAGCCTGACTGTATCTGCCAAGTGATGTGCCCTCAGCTGATCTGACCTCACCCAGCCTGGGCCAAAGCAGCCAGGGCTTGCTAGCAGACTCTTGGGCTTCCTTTTTCTCCTTTCAACCCTTCTGCCTCACTCCCTCCTCATCTGACTGATATCTACTTTATCACCCTCCTGATCTCCTAGATGACACCCACTCATTTCCCTCTAACCTCAAACTGCCATCATTACTCTTCTCAGCTGACAAGCCTTGCTTTCTATTTCACAAGAACACACACATACACACACACACACACACTCACAGAATAAATAGACCTTTGTGAACCTGTGTCCACCTAGTCTGCTCTTCTCCTGTTTCCTCAGTGACCAGCAATGCTCCTTGGTAAAGCCATTCCATAACTGTCCTTAGAGACAACATCCTCTCAGTCCAGAACATTATGTTCCTGCCATCATTTCATTTGTTCTTCTTCTACATGGGAAAAATACCTCTTTGCTGCTTTTGAATTTTGTTTACACTTCCCCAAGTTCTTACCTCTAAGATAATTACATTAGGAGACAGTCTTTAGGATGAAGTTAAACTTCAATGAAGTCATGTAGTGGGGTCCTGATGATAGTACTGTGGTCTTTTAAGAAGACATAGATCCTTCTTAGTCACATGAAGACACAGCAAAGAGGGAGCCACCTGCAAGTCAGGAAGATGGCCCTCAGCAGGAACCAAGTCCTCTAGCATCCTGATTTGGGACTTTTGAGTCTCCAGAACTGTGAGAAAGTTATAATTTTGAACATTTCATTTTGGCAGCCTAATTGACAAACGCCTGAACCACCGAAATCAGGCATTCCAAACACTTGTAATTTTGATTAAAACTGTACTTCTCAAGCTCTTCCCTGAAGTGCTTATTTCTAAATTACATTGTCCAAGCTCGAAATGCAGGCCCCATCAGTAGCATCAGACAGAGTTTGAGGGCTGGTTTCTACCTGAACTATTGCTTCACATGGATTCAGAAAGCATCACCTACCTTTTTTTTGGAACTCTTTTTTTCATGGGATTTGGGTTTATCTCTGTTTGTCCTGAGGGGGTGATCAAGATCACAATTTGGCAAACTGCCAGAAGTCCTATGTCCTTGTAAACACCTTAGCAAACTGATATAGTCACCCACCTTTCCATGCTGTAGTCACTACCTTGGTGAACTTGCCTATCAGTTATAAGCTGATAATCTCCAAGTCTCCCTCCCTATAAAGCTGCTGTCCACACAGTCTTCCCCATTGCAGTGAATGGCAACAGCTTTTTTCAACTTGCTAAGATACTAGTCCTTTTTGCATATCACACGGTTCAATACATATCCAGACTTGGGTGATTTCTCTCCAAATTCCTCTGCTTGTCCAATACACCATTATTAAGACAGTTTATTAAATTGTCTTCCTAAAACCAAACTTCTTCCTGCCATACTTGTCTCTCCCCAAATTATTCTCAGCAAAATAGCCAGTGAGTAGCTAGGGTTGTAGGAGTGAACCACCAGCACTCAGTGTACTTGCTTCTTAAATGAGCTTTCCCTAGAAATACCCTCTACATCCTCTTCTTTCTTGTTGATATTGATTGAATGTCATTTCTTAGCAAAGCCTTTTCTAATTGTCAATAGTCAGTTCCCTTTCCTATTATACATATTCCCTATTACCACTTCTTGCTGTTTTTTTCTCCTTGGAGTTTCTCTAATAAGTTATTTTACTTTTCTTTTTCAACTGTAGTCTTTTTGTTTCTTTAGTCAATTGTTTTCAAGGTCTGAAATGGTGTTTGGCACTCAATAAATATATTCAACTTAAAATTATTTTGCAGTACTTTGAATGGAACTCTGGGCCTCATGTATGCTAACTAAGCAAGTGTTCTACTACAAAGATACATCTCTAGCCCCTCAGTAAATAGTTACCGGAATGAGCAGAGTCCATAAAACATGAAGACACAAGTCTACAGGGGAGATGAGAAGCACAGTTTGTAGATGAATGTGGCACGAATTTTACTTGAATCTTTAAAAATGGACAGGCCGGGTATACCTGAGGTCTGAGTGTCACTCATATTTTTGACTCCTCGTGCCCCCCCCCCGCCAAACAACCATTCTAAGGATATTTCTAGAGGCTCCTACAGCCTGGGCCCCTCCACTGACACACAGAGAGGAAAAACCTCTCTTGCCACCACCCAATACCTTCTCATGGTTCCCTCCTATCTGATTTGCAGCCTGCTGCCCATTAGAAAGTATCTGGTCCAGACAGAATGGACTTTACAGCTAGACAAGGTCTGGTGCCTTAACTCGAACATTGAAATACTAACGTGTAATAATTTTATCTGGAAAAGTATAGGTTCTATGATGTCCCAACATTGTGATCCATAGACTGAAGGATCATACGTTGAAAAAGCCAAAAGGAGGAACTTCCCAAATGGAATCCCTTAAGGCATGGAGAAAGTACAACTTTGCTGTTCCTAACATTCCTATAAAACAATCCATCCACTCAGCTGTGCCCCAGATTCTGTGGTTAATGGAACTTTCATATCTCTTGGCAGTGCTGAAGGTGCTTTCTGCTTTCAAACCATCTTTCGAAGGTCCTAATTACCACCTGCCCCTCTCTCACAGCCAAACCACACTCGGTAGGAAATCTTCCCTCTGGTGCCAACTAGCAATTTACTCTCATTCCTCCCAATTTACTCCTCCTCCTTCCAACTGTCATTAAGGTTGTTGTTGGTTTATTTTTTTTTCTTCCATTCTCTGGTTTTGTGTTCCACTTCTGTCTCCTCTGCCTCTGAACAAAGAGCTTCTCTCCAGACCTGTAATTGCAGTTAAGCTCCTATGGTAAAAGCCAGCTGTTTTGGCTCCTGTCTCCTGCCTTCAACTCTCATTGCCCTTAGTCTGACTTTGGCTAGTAACAGCCAAATACATTCCCTATCTCAATTAACAAGTACAATCTAGTAAAAGGTGGAACTTTAGTAATTTCCAACAAATATAATAAAATGCCAAAGGAAAAATACTCTGGCTGGGGAGGTGTGTGTAAATTCAATGGAAGAGTTATTGTCTGTTACTCACAAAGACTTGGATTGAACCCCAGCACTAAAACTAAAAAAGACAACAACAACAAAAAAAACAGCAAAGAAACAAAACTATTTTCTGGGGAAATGTTCTTATAGATGTGGATACATTTAGCATCTAGTCTTGCATATTCACATTTGTGGAGGGTAGGAAACAGCTAAGAACTGACAAAAATCCCAGGATAATGAATACAGTATCAAGATAGGTAAGTTGTGAATTCTCAGACGATGACCATCCAAGTTATTATTTGTTTTATTGCCACTAGATATAGGACTCATTGGCCTTTATGGAGTGATAAAAAGCCTGTGTTTGTTAATTTCATGTATAGGATCTCTATAATACTGGCAGCAGGAGTATATAGCTGAAATCACTGTAGCTATAGGGAATTTTCTTGCTCTGTCAGGGGGGCTCTGGTCACACTTTAATGTGTCTGGTAGTCTGACTGAAAAAAAGAATGCAGTTAACATTCCTGGCAGTGTGAGCTCAGGATGAACAGACCGGGCATCTCTCTCACCTGGTTGCTTTCATGGGCTCCAGATTCCAGTTTTGTTGTGTAGAAAGACCAGTGGTCCCAGCCATCCAGCCTGAAGCAAGCACCTGTGCTTCAAGGTGACCAAAGATCGGTTTGAAAAGCATATAAATAGATGCTAGTTGTGAAATCAATTAATGTATTTTGAGTCCTAGACAACTATACATTAGCCAAATGACTCTAGGACAGATTTTAATATTTTATGTGTTTTGTCTCATCAATAGAAAGGAAACTGAAAGCCTTTTGAGTTCTTTCATGCTCCAGGAATATTTCTATGTCCTACCATTAAAACACATGGGATTTTGTTCTATGCACAGTGTGTCCCTGAGTAATCTTCTTCTCTGAAGGAAGGCCCATTTCAGTATACCTGATTTGTAATTTTGTAAGAGTATAGACATCTTGAATTGTCTATGTCTGAAATCTAGTATGATACATTATTTAAAAAATCATTTATCATTTTAAAAGTACAAATAAAATGTCCAGTGGCTTTTTCCTGGAAATTTGTGATTAACTATTTTTTCAAGATCTTTATTTTCATGGGGTTTTATTATAACATCTGTATATATGCATAACGTGTACATTGATCTTTCTTTTTGTTTATAGCAGTGGTGCTAAAGTTTGAAGTGAAGCCTTGTGCTTACTAAGCAGGTGCTCTATCAGTTTAGCCATGCTTCCAGCCCATACATTGATGCTTTATAAGTATAGAATACACACACAAATGTATTTATATATTTATATAGCTTAGTACTAATTCTCCCAACTCAATGAGCATATTACACCTTTTTTTTTAGGTGCAAGTTGAAGAAATTTCTCAGTCTGATCAAATCCTGCACCCTATCCACCTCATTGAGCACCTTATCATTAAGGTAATTCCTCTTTTCCTCTTTATTTTTTTCTGGTGCCACTTCTGCCCTTTCCAACCACTTGTGCTGGAGATCCTAAAATTTCCTTGCCGAATTCACTCCATCATCGATTCCTTCTTTCACTCCCTGCTCTGTTGGCCAGGGATACAAGGTTTGAAACATCCAGTGTGCTTTTTAGATACTGGAACTACAGCAATGGGCAAAACAGGAAGAGCTCTCTGCCTTTGCTGACATTCTAGAAGGGGATGGTTAGTACTTCACATACAGTGTGGCAATTGAAATTAGAGAGGGAAGCCCTTCTTCTATAGGAGTCCAAATGAAGGGCATATGGCCTACAGGGTAGAGAGAAGGGAGATTTCTTGGAAGACATAAGTCCTGTGGTATTGTGGGAATTAGCCCAACATAGCAGGCAAAACATGTTTCTGCTTTATCAGTGCCAATTCCCATGACAAGCAGTGCCGGGCAACAGTAACAGAGAGTTTGACAGTCAGAGTGAGGCTGTACAGGTGGCCAGAGCCCAGACTCCAAAGGGCCCTGCATCTTCCTAGGTATACTGGAGTATGAAGTTTTCCCTGCTGGTGATGGGGAACTGAGTAGTCAGGTTATGTGATGAAGTGAGCCCTTGAGTGCTGTGGGTGTCCTTCTAGAAGAAAGCTTAAAAAGAGGCTTGGGAGATGTAAACCAGAGCTCAGGTTCTACTATACTGTGAAGGACCTTTCTTTTTTTGTTTTGGGATGTCAGATCAACAATGTAAAAATACTGTAAGTTTTACTCCTCCATTCAACTAAAATGTTTATTAATAATTGTTATAAAAATGAGCTGGGCGCTGGTGGCTCATACCTGTAATCCTAGCTACTCAGGAGGCTGAGATCTGAAGATCACGGTTCAAAGCCAGCCCAGACTGGAATGTCCGTGAGACTCTTACCTCCAATTAACCACCAGAAAACCAGAAGTGGCGCTGTGGCTCAAGGGGTAGAGCACTTGCCTTGACATGAAGAGCTGAGGGACAGCGCCCAGGCCCAGAGTTCAAACCACATGACCAACAATAAAAACAATATATATATATATATATATATATATTACAAATTGAGGAAGGGTAACACTGCACAAAAAGAAATGTACTCCTTACTTATGTAACTGTAAATCTTCTGTACATCACCTTTACAATAAAATAAAAAATATTTTTTAAAATGTATACATTACAACTTGGGGGGTGGGAGTGGGGGAGGGTAAGTGGGAGAAAATGAGGGAGAGGTAACTTTAAAAAGAAATGTACTCAAGTACCTTACTTATGTAACTGTAACCTCCATGTTCATCACCCTTATGATAACTTAAAAAAATGTATATACTACAATGATAAGTGGAAACTTGACATACAAAATATTGTAATGTATGTATGTATGTTTGTGTATTGCCGGTACTGGTGTTTGAATTCAGGGGCTCTTGCTGTTGTTGCTCAACAACAGCTAGCACTCTACTTGAGCAATGCTTCCACTTTCAGTATTTTGTTGGTAGTGAAATAAGAGTCTTATGGGTTTGTTTGCCTGGGCTGACTCTAAATTGATATTCTCATATCTCAACAACCTGAGTAGCTAGAACCACATACCATTAATCACTGGCACCTGGTTTGCATAATATTAGTTTTATTTTTATTTAAGTACTTGTACAAAGGAGTTGCTACGTAACAAAGTCGTTTATGAAAACCGGATCAATCTTTGATCAATGTCTTTCTTTCAACACCTATGCCTCTCCTCCCTACCCTTTCCTTCACTCTTCTTAATTTTGTACAATACATATTGGATTTTTTTTTTTGGCCAATCATGAGGCTTGAACTCAGGTCCTGTCCTTGAGCTCTTGTTTGTACTACAGTGCTAGCCACTTAATCCACTTAAGCTACAGCTCCACTTCTGGCTTGTTGAGTGGTTAATTGGGTCTTATTGGCTGGCTTTGAACTGTGATCCTCAGATCTTAGCCTCCTGAGTAGCTAGGAGTACACGTATGAGCCACCAGTACTCAGCTATTTTGGATTTTTGACTGTATTCTTCTCTTCATTTGTCCATCCTTTTCCCCTTGGTGCTACCCCACCCCTTCCAAGTACCTGTTTCCTGGTGTTTTATTTTGCTAAACTTTGACATTGCCTTTCTAAAGAATTATACTATTTGAGTTTTACTTATATATCTTAAAAAGTGACTAAGTAAAACCTTTTTCTTTGCTACAAAGTTATACTCTCCTCTACCACAAGTTTCCTTGCAGTGTCAGGTTTTAAATAAAAGTTGTCTTTTTTCCCCCACCTGGTGATGTGCAGCAGATTTAGCATTTTGTTAAGAAGTCATAGCAGAAACCAAAGACATTATTTTCTAGCTGTAGACTGTCTTTGAAGGCTGTGCATCTTGCTCCTTCCAGAATGTTTTCAAAGATTCTATTTGGTAGAGGTAGATGCTTTAAATCAGGAAATCTGACTTAGTCCCTGACTTATTCAATTCTCTCCATCTAGAAAGCAAGAGCAGAGAAAGTTGTTGTCTAGTATGTTATTGATCCATAGAGAAATAGGCAGGGAAGCACTTTTTGGAGAATGTTAGCTTCTGACTGAGAAAGCACTTTTCACTCCAAATCTCAGACTTGATGTCAATCAATCACTTATGTTTTGGATGTTAGTTTGTTTTTATTTTTTAAGGTCAAAGCAAAAAGTCTTTGATGTGAAATAAAACAAGTGTGTGTGTGTGTGTGTGTGTGTGTGTGTGTGTGTGTGTGTGTGTGTCTTTCTAAGGACTGAACTCAGGGCTTCATGCACCATGAACCATGTCTCCAGCCTGTTTTTATTTTGGTCATTTTCAGGGTAGGGGTATTGCTGTATGCCCACTCTGGCCTGGGCTGCGACCCTCCTACATATGTTTTCTGTCACTGGGGATGATGGACACTGGTCTCACAAGTATGTGCCATCAAGCCTAGCTATTGGTTGAGGTGGAGTCTCGTGAACTTTTTCATGTGAGTTGGACTCAAACCAACATCCTGAGATCTCTACCTTCTAAGTAGCTAGGTTTACAGGTTGGAGCTACCATTCTCAGCTACATGACAGGATTTGAAGAAGATTCTGAAACTAGGTGTATGCTTCAAGTGGTAGAGTATTTGCTTACAAGCACTGAGTTCACCCCCACCTCACACATAATACCACCCTTAAAAAAGTAAAGAGGAGCCAGAAGGAAATTTCTGAAATTTTTGTGAGAATTTTTGTGAAATTTTATGTTATATTCAGCTGGGAGCCCATGGCTCATGCCTATAATCCTAGCTACTCATGATGTTGAGATCTGAAGATCATGGTTCAAAGCCAGCGTAGGCAGAAAAGTCTGTGAGACTCTTACCTTCAATTAACTACCAAAAAGCCAGACATGGGGCTATGGCTTAAGTGGTAGAGCACTAGCCTTGAGCAAAAATCCCAGGAACAGTGCTCAAGTCCTGGAGTTCAAGCCCCAGGACCAGCACAAAAGAAAAGAAAGTAAATATTGCATTCAATCTGCACATATATACTTGTATGTAATTTTTAAGTGAAAAAATATAATACTTTTTTTTTTGTATTTTGCTTCCTCTTTCTCCCAACTCTTTCAACTGTCATGCAATCCTAATAGGAGACACTTGTAACTTCAGAATGTGTCTGGGAGATTAAAAGACCACCCCCCTTCCACTCATATCTGGGTGTTAGCTAGATTTGGGAGCTCTGTAAGCAATGGTCTTTCATTAGTAGCTACTCTATACTAAACTTATTCTTAGAAAAATGTTGGATTTTATGGGAGGAGCTACAGATTAAAATACTAATTATGACAAGTAGGCAGATTATTTTTATGATATCTTAACCTAAAATGTTCATGTGAACAGTATGTGAAATTTTTAAAAGACTCTTCCTATGGGCAATGATGGGGAAGGATCCTAGAAAACTTTGTGAAGTTTCATCTTGACTGTGGTGGCTACATGCATGTGTAGCATTCATTAAATTCTCTCAACCTGAATTTTTTTTTTTTTTTTTTGGTCAGTTGTGGGGCTTGAACTCTGGGTTTGGGTGCTGTCCCTGCGCTCTCCAGCTCAAGGCAAGCGCTTATCACTTGAGCCACAGCACCACTTCCGGTTTTCTGGTAGTTTATTGGAAATAAGAGTTTCATGGACTTTCCTGCCCGGGCTGGCTTTGAAACGTGATCCTCAGATCTCAGTCTCCTGAGTACAAGCGTGAGCCACCGGCGCCCGGTATCAAAGAGAATTCTTAAAAAAGTTCACTTGACTGAAATTATGCACTAAAGTTTATAAGAAGAAGCATTTTATTGACTTCAACTCTGGGACTTTTAGACTTTTTTTTGTGAAGACATTCTCATTTATCACCCCAGCACTCACTCCTCCCTCAGTGAAATGTGGATTCAAGATGGCTTATTCTGCAAGGCCGCTTAAGGATTGGAAAGTGATAAAGCAGCAAAAGGGGCTATGCAGGTGATAGGGAGACTCAAAAACAATGACACAAGAACTGCTGCAGAAACAGCACTGTGTTCTTCCACAGACATCTGCAGGCAGTAGCAAAAGACGGAAGAAATCTGTTCCCCATATGGTGTCATGGACATAGAGTTTAATCCTCTGATTCTCTCCTTCTGTCTCTCATTACTATATCAAATGTAGGTCAGAGACAGTGAATAGGACAGCATTATTTCTGGCTTAAGCAACTCTCCAATGGCTTGTTGGAGTATTAAGGCAGTTTTAAGACAATTTAATTGTCTCCTTTATTCTGTTGTCCCTTTTATTATGTTCATTATGATAATCAACATACTTTATATCAGAAATGGTTATGGAATACATCCACTTTAAGATACCCTTAGTTAGAAGCAATGGAATGTAGACTATGAAATACGCAATAAAGACAAATTCATTTCCTCACTCAACTTTCTCAATATTTGGCCTTGTGTTTAACTTCATTCTTGAAGCCGTATTTTGCCAGAGAGGCTCTATCTTCCATCAATTGTTGTTAAGAACAATAATGCCTTAGCCTTTCATTTGCTGCTAAGTTCTAGAAAGGGTCTAGTCATTCTGGCTTCAGCCAAAGTAAGCAAGTATAGTAGCATTCTCCAGGAAGATAGCTTGGCTCAAGAGTACAGAAGGTGATGAAAAAGTGTAGCAATGGAAGTCTGTAGTATTGATCTGGACATTGTAGGAATTTATGGTTGAGGCATTTGAGTGAATGTATGGTTTTCTTTGGAAAGCATGCTACTACCCAATTGTCTCCATCACCTCTGTTAAAACATTTGCCTTATTTTTGAATACAACTTTAGTTTATAAGTGTTAACTTTGAGAAACATTGCAAATTGGTCACAGACCTTCCATAGCCTCTAGCTTCAAGCTTGATCCTTCAGACTCAAGTTCTAAGTCAGAGCTATTTTCAGGCTAGCCTTTATAACCTTAGCAAAATGTTCATCCTTGTGGACCCAGATGCTAGACCCCTACCAGCACTAGGCCAATCTCTGAAGAATCAGTTTTAAAGCTCATCCCATTGGTGTATCAGAATCCATGATCAGTCTCTCCAAGCAGAAGCTCATACACAGACCATTCAAGATAGCTTGCTCAAAACATATGGACAGGCTGAATAGCAAAGAGCACTCCTTGCTGAAATATTTATTATAAGGAAGTAGTCCAGCATTAGTGGCATACCACTGTAATCCTAGCTACCAGAAGGCTGAGATCTGAGGATCACAGTTCAACAAGCCAACCTGGGTAGGAAAGTCTGTGAGACTTTTATCTCTAATTAATTACCAAAAAGTCAGAAGTAGAGTTGTACCTGAAGTTTCGCAGTGCTAGCTTTGAGCAAGAAAAGCTTGGGGACAGTATCTATGCCTTGAGTTCAAGCCCCAGGATCAGCACAAAAAAGAAAGAAAGAAAGGAAGAAAGAAAGGAAGGAAGAAAAAAACAAAAGAAAGAAAGAGAAAGAAAGAAAGAAGTAGAAATAGAAATAGAAATCTGGATATCTAGCAATTGCTTGACAAAGTGTTGAAAATAATAACTATATAAACAGAAATGATGATACAGGCATGTAATGCCAGCTATCTGTGGGGCTGAGAAAGGAAGATCATGAGTTCAGGCCAGCTTTGGCAACTTATTGAAGCCTTGCCTCCAAACAAAGATTAATAGGCTGGAAAAGTAGCTCAGTGATACAACACTTTGATAGAATGTGTGAGGTCATGAGTTCAATCCTCAGTGTCACAAAAAATTAAAATTAATTAAAATGAAAAGTAATTAAAAATTAAAAAATAAAACATTTAAAAAAGGCTCAGTGGATTAGAAGATAACACGGACAAGTAAAAGAAATCATGGAAACAATATATCTGAGACTCTTATCTTGAAGTTATTTTATCTTGAACTAATTACTAAAAATGTTGAGCTGTGGCTCAAATGGTAGAGCACTAGCTTTGACCACAAAAGCTCAGGGATAGCACTCAGGTCCTGAGTTCAAGCTTTAGCACTAGTACAAAAAATAGTTTCAGGGATGAAAGAATTTCAACTAATCAAAGATTTGTTAAGGCAAGACCATAGATAAAAGCTTTTCATCTCAAAAATAGCAATTCAATTATAAAGCATTTCATAGTTTATAATCTTTTATGGCTGAGGAGAACATATTGAAGATCATCATGAAATAAGTTTGAATATCCCTTCTTCTCATGTAATTTCATCTTTCTTGTCTCTGATGTTTTAATCTCTCAACAGGAGGAATGGTCTTGAGATCTGAGTCTGCATCTACATTTCTCTCTAGCAACTCTCATTAACCTTTGAAATTCTTTTCCTTGAATTTCCTGAAGACTTGAACTATTGGAATCTTGGACATATAACATCTCTGTTACTGCCTGTTATCTGGGAGACTAGCTGTAAGAAAGAAATGGAAAAGTTGACATATGTATGCAATCTGCTTTTTGTATGCAGTAAAGGGATTTGTTGGTTGAACACAGAACTGTATTTCTTGGTATAAATGTGGAAGAGTGGGTTCATGAAGCTGTGAGTCAGCCAGACAGTTCTGAAAGCAATTCTGTAAGACCAGGAGGACTCAGCCCTATTAGTCACAAACAGCAGCTAGATACACCGTGATTCACAGGTTTTTTTTTTTTTTTCAGGGAGATGGGTCTACCAGACAACCCTTTGAGGCCCCTAACTAAGCTGACTGTGTCCAGCCTTCAGGAGACAGTCTCTAGGTCACTTTGCTAATTATATTGAGTAAGATGTGAGGAAGGAAGTAGTAAATCAAGGTATGTTATTTTGTGACCAACGCTCAAGGGACAAAAAGGAAGTTTTAAGGGAAAGGGATGGGGTGGGGGAGAATCCAGATCCTCAATGTGTCATTGTCTTAGTCAACTCTGGCTAGTTACTAGGTTCTCTTGAGGCAAGAACTTTGAAGGGGAAATCATGTGAAAGAACACTTTGGTACTCTGACTCTATGCTTCTACTCGAAAAGAACTTCTACAGAAGGTAGTTGGGCTGGGAGAGGGATACCAGTGTCACTTTTTCAAGCCCTTTCCCAGTTGTTTCTGCAGAAAGCCTCAGGAAACCAATTAGTGAGTGGCTGTCCATTCTAGGCTCCTATTGTGGGGCTGGAGTTGGGGCTCTAGGAGGAAGATCTTCTCATGACACCACATTACTGGCTATTGCAGGCCAGAGGAAGATCACTGGAATAAAATTTGCAAAGTATGGTTTACATAGGGAGTTGACTTTTCTCTCTATTGCAGTTTGGATTCTCCATGGATCACCACTGATCCAGGGAGCCTAAGTCATTGTTACTGAGGTTCTAGCTGGGATTACCCATCTTCGCCCTGAATGGATAGATAAGGTGTCAGGAGATCAGTAGACCTGAATTTTGTGTTGAGATTAGGACTATGAGGTGGAAGCAGAGGTATGGCTATGGTGTAGGTTCTTTTTACCCTTCATCTCTTCCATGGCAAGATGGTGGCTGCTGTTCATTAACTTTACTCTCTCTTATGGAAGAAAAAGCACATTCCATAGTTCTTTTGATGCTTTTGTAGTTGCTGTTACTTGTGGAGCTTGAACTCAGGGTCTAGGCACTGTCCCTCACCATTTTTGCTCAAGGCTAATGCTCTACCCTTTGAGTCACAGCACCAATTCCAGTTTTCTGGTGGTTAACTGGGGATATGAGTCTCCTGGACTTTCCTGACCAGGCTGGCTTTGAACCATGATCCTCAGATCTCAGCCTTCTGTGTTGCTAGGATTACAGGCGTGAGCCACAAGCACCTAGTCCATTGTTCTTATTGGAAAAAGCCATCATTATTTGAAAATAAATATGGCAGAAGTAATCAATAATCAGTTTATGTGAAAGACTATTCTACTGAGTCCAAATCAAGGTATTTCTCCCTATGGGAGGAATGCCTGGGAATTATACAAGGAGATAAAATTGTTCCATGTAATAAATCAGAATGGCATTAGCCTTTAGGAACAGTTCTTTTTCCTTTTACTCTTTCACTACAGAAAATGGTTTCTAAAATTTCTAATATTATTTCTAAATACATGAGATCATAGAGCTGAAGAGCTGAAAAAATCAGGAGAACTGTCTGTCATAAGAAGCTCAGCAGAAAGTGGTAAAACGGGAAGCTGGAGATGTAATAGAAAAGTTATCTCCACAGATGCTTTCTTTAAAATGGATTCAAATTCATAATGGGTCATTTAATAGTTTTCCCCTGAAAAACAAGTATATGGTTTCCCTTAGTCTATTGTTTCCCTTAGTTTAATCTTCAGTGTTTACTTAGCATGCTAACCTGCTTATATTTATTTCAAAAAGTTATTGAAACTAGCAATCATACTTTAAATTCAGAAACAATTTTATCATTCCAAAGAAATAATGACCAACAACAATCTTTGAGACGTACTATTTCAGAAGATTTGTTTCTGAATAACTCCAGTGAAATTTTCTGAAAGGAAATTCCTTAACATTCTTTTAGAGATCAATGGCATCTTTATTACTGGATTCCAAAATGGCACCTCCAGCCCCAGGCAGAGTTGCAGGGCTGTTGACAGTGTCAAATGCTCTTTCGTTGACACTCAGGTTTGACATAGCAATATCTTCACAGTATTGTCCTATTTCTTTGAAGCTCTGCATGGTTGAATCTTCGTGAATTTTCTCATTGAACATGTAAAATCCAAACTATGAAGAAAATATAGAACCACTGTAAACAAGAAAAAGTGTTAAAAGGCAACTAGGATCATTGCAGGGAGTTTTTGAGGACTGAATGATACTTTAATTAAAGAAGAAACTTTCTTATGTTCAAAACAGTTGTTAGAATTCTTTCTAAAATTTAGTTGTAAGAAAAGAAAAAGATTTGAATCCTCATCTTGGGGTTCATTTGGCCTAACATCAACTTGTCTGACAGTTTCTGTTTGTCTCAGACATATACTAGTTATTGCAAGTAAGGGAAACCATGGGACCTATATTTCTTTGGGCTTGGCTTACTTCACTTAATAGAATTTTTTCCAAGTCTTTCCATTTCCTAACAAATGGGGCAATGTCATTCTTTCTGATGGAGGCATAGAATTTTCTTTCTTTCTTGTGATTGTTTCTAACATATTTATAAGATGATTTCTTTGTTGCTTTGTATGTCCCTCCCACATGGTATAATTTCTGGAGGGAAGGGAAAAAACAAATCATTTAAATAGAGATACAGGTGGAGCCATTGCAACAATGAGATGTACAAATCATTATGTCAAAAAACAATCTTTACAACTTTGGTGGGGGGGGTGTTGGAGATTGGGGGGTGGGAGATGGGAAGGGATGGGAAGGGGAAACAAAGGAGGAGGCAAAAATGCTTGATAAGAAATGTACTCATTACCTTGCTCATGTAATTGTAACCCCTCTATAAGGTATTTTCACAATAAAAAAAGAAAAGAAAAGAAAAGAAAAAGATTATCATGTTGCATAGGGCCCCATTGGGAAAAGATTGTAATTTCCTTGGGAAAATGATTGGATAGTAAAATATAAATAAAACTTTCATCCAAATGCTACCCTTACAATTGAAAACATGTTGTAAAATATAGAGGAAATTAGTCTATAAATATTTTATGATCAGAGGACATTTTAGTGGAGCATCATGACCATGGCCTTTCCAGTTAGAGGAATACTCTCATTTTGTTATATTCCATAAGTAAATTATTCATCATTATCTGTTTTATTCATCATTATTTGTTTTACTTTTTTCTCTTTGGTGAAAATGCATATTGAACTCAGGGCCTTTTGCTTGTTAGGCCAGTGTTCTACCCTTGAGCCACACCTTCTATCCTGAGGAGAAAAAATTACTAATTCAGAATATTTAGAGGAAAGGTATATTATCTTTCAAGATTCTTTTGAAGATTTGCCCTGATTGAATCGTCCTTTCTGTGATATATGAAGTTTTAAAGAGGTCTGTTATCACTTGACTGAAGACTTGCAGGGAAGCAATCTCTCCCTAGGAGTTATGAGATATAGGGACTAATAGGTATATTAGCCTTGGATAAACCTATAGGTTTTTTTTCCCCTAAAATTTCCATGTTTATATATAGGATCATGCTCAGGAACTTGGGTAAACCATGTTTTTTTTCCTTGTCATTTAACAAAACAGTTTATGAATGTAGTGTCTTGATCTATGTCACCCCTTTTGACATTCTCATTCCCTCCCAACTCAGTCCTTCACTCACTTTTCTTAATTTTGTAGGATATACATTGAATTCTTGACTGCATTCTCCACATTCTCCCCCTCTTCTCAATTTTTCTTATTTACTTCCACACCTCTTCCTTATATAAGTATTTACCTCATCAGTTCCCTGGCTACCAAAAGTCCCTTTTTGGATATTTTACCCTGGCCTATCTATATGATATACTGTTCTTACATATTATAGACACACCAAATCTTATCCTTCCCCCTTGTTCATAAGAGAAAAACATTGGAAATGACATACATGGGCAAAAGGAGACATTTAAATATAGATTCTAATGAAATGCTAATCAGTAATTGATCATTTTGATTACTAAGGAAATGTTAAATAAAAAGATATTTTATGATATTATATATTATTAGATATTATATATTACACAAAATGTATAATATATAATCCATATATAAAAGTATTTGTACACTTTCTACATACATATAAGATACATGTAGAATGTGTAAACTTTTATTATTTCTTTTTTAATATATATTTTTTATTGTAAAGATAATGTACAGAGGGGTTACAGTTACATGGTATGTACTCTATTTCTATGCATCTGTACATGCATACATCACATTATTTGGTTAGGAGTGGGGCAAACCCTTACAAACATATCTTCTTTCTTGTTATTCAGTGTATAAAGTCAGTGGCAGGCTAGAGGAGCGAACATCAGAGTACATATGAGTGAGCACACTCATATGTTGACAAGGTAGCTGCTTGCCCCATGAAGTAGTTTTATCCCAGGAAGCAAGGATTTCCCATATCTTCACACTTAAATTGTGCCACTGCCTACAGTGCCTCAGATGAAATTGTTCTGCATCTCCTTATGTTATTTTTTAAAATAGGATTGCAAGTGGCATGATTACATTACTTGCTACATCTCAGTGTCCTTGTTCAGTCATGTGCTGCTTCTGTCTGCCACCTATCTACTTAGTGATTTAAACTGTATAACATTTATAAGTATGTTTATAATAATGTTGGCTATATTGTTTATTTATTTATTTAGGTTGGTTGTGAGTCTTGAACTCAGGGCCTGGGCACTGTCCTTGAGCCTCTTTGTGCTCAAGGCTAGTGCTCTACCACTTGAGCCACAAACACTTCCAGTTTTTGAGTGGTTAATTGGAGATAAGAGTCTCATGGTGACTTTTCTGCCCAGGCTGGCTTCAAACTGTGAACCTCAGATCTCAGCCTCCTGAGTAGCTAGGATTACAGGTGTGAGCCACTGGCACCTGGTAATGTTTAATCATTATTAATCATGATGAGATTCAAATAATTTTTTAAACATTGACTTTTAACCTGGTCAACACTGACACTACAAAACATGAACATGTATAATTTTACAACTGTTATTCCAGAATAATTTTTTTGGGGGTCTGGTCGTGGGGCCTGAACTCTGGGCCTGGGCGCTGTCTCTCAGCTCTTCAGCTTAAGGCTAGCACTCTACCACTTGAGCCACAGCGCCACTTCCGGCTTTTTTTCTTTTTGCTTATTTGGTGCTGGGGAATCGAACCCAGGGCCTCATGCATGTAAGGCAAGCACTCTACCACTGAGCCACCTTCCCAGCCCTATTCCAGAATAATTTAAAAACCTATTGTCTCTATATGTATTGGAAAGATCTCATGCCTTATCTAATGTCAGATCATAGATTTACCTGTACTGGTATCTAAAAGGTACTAAAAGTAAAGACACAGGAGTTGAGTTAGCAAATCTCAGAGCAGAAAGGTGATATCTTTATTTATATTACTTTTGAGTTTTGAAACACTGCTGAGTTGAACTTGGGTATCTTTTCAATCTACAGTACATGGAACACTTTCAGAAAAACAAATCTAACACTATGCCAGGTAGATCAGGAGAAAGGTTGTCAGGATCAAGGTAATTCTGTTTGTAGATTGAGTCATAGTAATGTTGTTTGCCAAGCTTTCTCCAAATATGCATGTAACCTCAGAAATAAAAAATAAAATAGAAGACAAGAGGGTCATGGCTCGCTTACTCTTCAGATAAGATACAAGAAAGAGTTGTTCAGAAGCTCTTGTAATTTTTTTTTCTCTGAATACTTTGCGAAGTTTTTTATATTGCAGTAGAAGAGCTATAGCTATACTTTCTGTGAAGAGAAAATTAAAATGGGAGTTTTGGCTGAACTCTCAATGATAGGTATCAGGTCACAATATGGGCTTTGAGACAGACTGCTATATAGAAATTCCCAAATAAAAGGCAAAAGATTTATATGATCTGAAAAGAAACTAGTGTATGACAAGGTTGACAAGAAATGTACTCATTACCTTATTTATGTTACAGAAACCCCTCTGTATATCACCTTGACAATAAAAAATCATATTTATACACACACACACACAAACACACACACACACACATATATACATATATACATATATATATATATATATATATGTATATAAAGACAAAACAAAACACTGTTGGGCTTAGCTTGTCTATCTCAAATTGGTTCCTCAGCACTGTTTAGGAAAGGAAAGCTACAATAAAGATAAACAGAAAAAAAAGAAATTCCCATATCCGAAGATTAGTACATAATTCTACCCAGCTGACCTGCCTCAAGAATTAAAAAGGGGGAAGAAGGCAGTTGTTGAAAAATAAGGGAAATCTGTGGATAGGATATAATTGGTGATCTCCTCCCTAAGGAGAAAATGTTCGTGCTCTCTTGCAGGCCAAAGGAAACAGGCTTCAGTGGACCATTTGGAGAACATAATTGTGTCCCCTTAAATTAGGAAGATACATAGAACTGGTGTCTGCCTCCTGCCTAGAAAATATTTGGGGTAAAAGGCTGACTACCTGCTGAGATTTTACTGAGCTCAAGGGATGGACTAAAAGACACAGTGAGGATGAGTGGGAATGACCATGTCCTGGAAGTGGAGTTCGGTGGGCTTCCTTTGGATTAGAATAGAATGTACCTGCCTCCCAAGTGGAATCACAGAGGGAGCCACCTTTGACATAAATCATGAGCCTAGGGATAATATCTACCCTATTATGAGGATTCTGTCTATGCAATGGACTGCTCTAAACTAGGGGACAGCATGCCAAGTCTGGATAAAAATGTAGGTCAGCCAGATCTATAGTTACACACTGTGTGAAGATTCACTTGTGGTGAGTCAGAATCCTGGTTCTGGTCACTTCGTTTGCATATGTAACGCCTTACATAATCGCCCAGACATTCTTTTGTCCCACATCTGCTAAAGAAAGCAGTGCCCTCAAGTGGAAATTAAAGCAACATGAATCCAAGCACCCAACCAACAAAAACTGCTTTGGGGCAGTTTATATAAAATTGTATTTGATTAAGTCTAAAGTGTATCAGTTAGAAAGCACAGCTTATCATTCATTTAACCCAGGACACGCATGTGAAATGATTTATTTTGGTGCAGGGGATGCTTCAAGTTTGGTTCTAAGCTCATTTCTCCATTTTATAAGTCACAAGTCTTGATCCTAAATCTTGATTACTTTACAAAGAAAACAGAACCCCAGGCCATGTTGAGCAGCAACCTGTGAAATCAGAAAATTATAATCCCTATTTTATTTAAATCCACTTTGATTAGAAAGTATAACTACATGTGATGGTTTTACAATTCATCTAGCAATTGCTCATGAAGAACCACAAGATAGAGAAGATAAAACTTGAACAGGAGGTCAGGACACCTTAGATGATAAATAGTTTCATTTGGTACAACTTAAACTTATTCTCTATCTTACCATTATAAAATTGAATGTTATCTCTTTTCTGTGGGGGAGGATTCTGCTTTCTTAATATATTGGGATGTTATTTCAGTAGTTTCAAGAAATATTTATTTTAAAAAAAGAAATATTTATTTAAATTCCAGTCTAGAGTATAATGTGAGTACTCAGTTTATTACAGTGTTTGTTGGGGAGTAGTAGGATTTTTTCCTTAATATATATGAACTATATTAAATATATGAACTATATTAAATATATGAACTATATTTTTTATGGAAGAGTGGCAATGGATTCTAAGCAGATGTGAGGAAGTTTAATTTTGTTGCTAATTTTATTGATGGTTTCATTAACCTTGCTCAAATTCACTCAACTAGAACAGGATAATGTTGATTTTCTTTAAAATTAGGGCTATTACTGAAAGGCATGACTCTTGGGATATTTATTTATAATTAAGATAAAGGGTCTAATGCATGCATTTCAACATACTGTGAACATCTCTGTTTTCTATAAGCTTGTAGTAATTTTTGTACTTACTTGGTCAATCAAGTCTGCTTCTAGGTTGGGAGTAATGATATACTTGACCTTGAAACACAGAAAATTTCCTTGACTTATATATTTCAGGGTTTATTTGTCATAATTTATAATGGCTAAAATTTATAATTTATATGACTATAATTATAATGACTTAAAATGACTAAAGCAAAAGAAGTTGGCTCTCACAACTCTGATTCAGGAAATATACTGGATTCAGTCGTCAGAGCCATGTGGTTTATCCTTTCAGCAACTTGGCAGAGATGAACTAATACGCAGCTGATATTCACTGATTTTGAGAATTATTTTCCTTTCCATTCTTTTCTTTTTTCTTCGTGAAGTATTAGGGATTGGGCTCACATTGGGCTTGCTAGGCAAGTGTTCTACTACCTCAGTAGTAGAGCCAGTCCTTTTCCTTTCTAGTAGGTTTTTCAGATAGGATCTCACACTACCCAGGTTGGCATAAAATCAAAATCTTTTTATACCAACCTGCCAACTAGCTGGGATTAAAGGTATGTACTACCATACTTGCCTAGGAGATATATTATATAGTGTCCATGCTTTTATGTGTTTTTGTTCTTCACCAAAATAATAAACAAACGAACAAATAAATAACATTCACTTAAAGAAGAAAGTGTCTTTTCTACTACTAAGGCTTTTTTTTGTTGGGGGGGGGTGTCTGGTCATGGGACCTGAACTCTGGGCCTGGGCGCTGTCCCTCAGCTCTTCAGCTCAAGGCTAGCGCTCTACCACTTGAGACACAGCACTACTTTCAGCCTTTTCTGCTTATGTGGTGCTGAGGAATCGAACCCAAGCCTCATGCATGCAAGGCAAGCGCTCTACCACTGAGCCACCTTCCCAGCCCCTACTAAGGCTTTTATACTGATTTAAACTTTTTTTTTCTTTACCATGGTATTGAATTGGCATTGCTTGGCTCTCAAGAACCACATTGTATGTTTTCTCCTGCATGAATCATTATAAACAACAGCCTTGGGAAGGCACTCTAGGGTCAGTAATTACACTGACAAAACAGAAGACTGTATTCCAACTGAGGTTAATTTTAGCAGAAGTCAGATAAAAATGTTGTCAACAAAGAGCAAACATACTAGCAATAGAGCCAGAATCCCAGTGGCAGTGGCTGGGTGCTTGGGCTGAGCAGTGCCCAGGATTCCTGCAGAGAAACTAGGATGGATCTTGTGGCAGTGCCAAGGCACTTCAGAATTTGAAGTAGATATATAGAGCTGATTATGTGACAGCCTTGAGAAATTTCAGAATTGGAAATGTAACCAGAAATATAAAACATTGACCACTTAAAGTCACATGTATGCATGCATGCATGCATGCGTGTATCACAAGGGAGTGTATGTCAGGGATGGAAAGAAGCTCAGATACCTGCATAAGAGCTGAACATAACTGGAAACATTTACCTCTGTAAGGAATAAAGTATTCTGTAAATAAAATCACTGCAGGAAAGGGAATATTATAGCTTATGAGAACTATTTATGTATCTTTTCAAGAACCCATGTTTAAATTTTGTTCAGAATTCTGTTTTCCACAAAAATACAATTCCTTTAAAAAAAAGTCTTGGGCTTCATACAGAAATGAGGGTTACTGGATAATTAAGCAGTCCTGCAGGGAGGGAAGGGGGGCGGATTAAGGCTAAAAATGCAGACAACTAGTGAAGAAGTCTGCAACCAAAGAGCATTTTGGCATAAGGAGTCCAAAACATTATTTCAGAAAATGCTTCCAAAACTACAGAAATTGCCTTTGGAGGATAAAAGGGGCAATCTCATAACAAATGAGAATCAAGCATTTATTCTAATCTTCCTACAAGAACTATACTCCAACATTAACCCAATGATGGATAGAGTAGTCCCTTTATAGGAAAGTGCCCTAACTAATGAAGAAGGACTTCAGAGAATAAGGAAATCACCATTGTACAGTCTTTGGTGAGTTAGTGGATATGTGAATGGCCATCAATATATGAAAAAAGGTAACAGACCATTGGATACCTTTGAATGAATGTAGATGAGTCTTGCCCTGAGGGGAGGGGAAGTAGTTTCCTCTATAATGTTAATAATTTTCTCGTTATTATTTTCATTTTATGAGAAACTAGGATTAGGGCTGGGAAGGTGGCTCAGTGGTAGAGCTCTTGCCTTGCATGCATGAGGCCCTGGGTTCAATTCTCAGCACCACATAAGCAGAAAAAGCCAGAAGTGGTGCTATGGCTTAAGTGGTAGAGCTCAGAGACAGCGCCCAGGCCCAGAGTTCAAGCCCCACAATGGCAAAAAAAGAAAAAAAGAAAGAGAAACTAGGATTATAAACATACCTAAAGCTTGAAAACAAAAGCAAAACAAGTCAGGCTGTTGAGAACCTCAACAAGACAGCTTTGTTTAGTAATGAAATTATGAGGAAAGAAAAGAGATGTAGCAGAAACAAGTAGAGATTTAGAGATGTAAAAGTTGAAGAAAAAAGTTGTCCCTTACTTGTATCCCATTTCTAATCCAGGAAATTGTTTATAACTGTGGAAATCTAAGCACAGAATAGATATTTGATAGCATTAAAGAATTATTGCAAAGCACTAGAGCACTAGATTTGAGTGCAAAAACTCAGAGACAGCACCCAGGTCCTGAGCTCATGATCCAGGATTGGCACAAAAAAAAGAATTGGGGTTAGAGGCATGGCTCAGTTGGTAGAATGCTAACCAATGAGCAAAAGTGGCAGGTACCAAGTGTGAGTCCCAATGTCGGACCTAAAAGGAAAAAGAAAAGAATTATTGTTAATTTTCAAAGGGGAAGTCTGTATTTTAAAGATATACAATGAAATAGTGAGCAAAATGCTGCAATGTTCAGAATCTACCTTAGAATAATCAGATGTAGGGGCTGGGAAAGTGGCTCAGTAGTAGAGTGCTTGCCTTGCATGCACGAGGCCCTAGGTTCAATTCCTCAGCACCACATAAGCAAAAAGAAAAAAGCTGGAAGTGGTGCTGTGGCTCAAGTGGTAGAGCGCTAGCCTTGAGCTGAAGAGCTGAGGGACAGC